>NC_056740.1:238927007-239012007 GCF_019279795.1 Protopterus annectens | reverse complement strand
ATCATAGGCCTGATAATTGAGGAATATAAGGGTACAATGACATCCTTTGATCTGGATGTGAATCCCTTCATGATAAGGTGGGCAAGGTAGAAGGACTTCCTAACCATTTTGGCGACGTGGGTGTCAAATGAGAGGTCACTGTCAACTTGGGTCCCCAGGTCTCTGATTACTTTTTCCATACTTAATGGATTACCACCTATGTGGTAATTTGTGGGTACTTTGTTTTTTCCAAAGGGGATGACTATACATGTTTTGGCATTTAGTTTAAGGCCATGACTCTGGCACCAATTGTCTGTTTCTGTGAGGCCCTTCTGGAGGATGCATGTGTTAGCTGGTGTGTCGACTATGGAGCCTAGTTTGCAGTTGTCTGCGAACTTTGTCAGCCACAACCTCCCTATGTTTGCCTGCACATCTGAGAAATAAATGCCGAACAAGAGGGATCCCAAGACAGAGCCCTGTGGGACTCCACTTGTGACTGGCTTAGAGTCTGACATAGCTCCAGCTATTCTGACTTTGTGGGTTCTGTCCTTTAGCCAGTTTTCAACCCATCTTTTGACAAATGGGTTTACATTTAAGCTGTTGAGCTTGTCTATGATGCCTGAGTGGGGTATTGTGTCAAAGGCTTTTTCCAGATCCAGGTAGGCTGTATGAACTGCTTTGCCTTCATCGACGGCTCTAGTGAGTGTTTCAAAAAAGTCCACCAGGTGTAAAAGACAGGATCTGCCTTTTAAAAAGCCGAACTGGGTAGGGTCAATTGTCTGTAGGTCCCCGATGTCTTTGTTTATGACTTCCATATTGATCCTTTCCATAGCTTTGCAGACCAGGCTGGTCAAGCTTATGGGGCGGTAGTTTCCAGGGTCTGTAGAGGTGCCACCTTTGTGGAGTGGGACCACTGTAGCTGTACACCAGTGTTCAGCGACGTATCCTGTAGCAAGGCTAAGATTAAACAGCATTCTTATGTGCAGGTTTAGCTCCTCTAGGAGTTCACGTAGCACGCAACCCGGGACACCGTCAGGTCCCATGGATGCTGTATTTTTAGCTTTGCTGAGGGCAGCTCTCACCTCGACATCTGAGATTTCAGGGAGGTTGCATTCAGCTGAGATATTTATTTCGTCTTTTGGGGGAGAGGGAGGGGAGGGGAGAAATTTGCACTGAACCTGTCTGCCAGTATGTTGACAATATCTGTGGGTTCAGTGTATTTTTTGCCATTATGAACTAACTCTGTGCATATCTGAGGGTTTCCGCCCAGGTTTCTAACATAACTGAAGAAGGCTTTGTGATTATCTTTAGTGTCCTTAGCGATTTTTCTCTCGAAGTTCGCCTTTGATGATTTTATTAGCAAATGTAGTTTTTTGCTAGTGCTGATCAGGGATGCCTTCCCTTTATGGGATTTTGCTCTGTCTTGCAGTAGCTTCCTTCTCTTGTTATAAAGTTTGTTTATGGCTGGGGTCCATCAGATAGGATGCCTGCCTTTGGTGGAAAGGGTCTTGGTTTTATTTGGGATTGCATAATCCATGCATTCTTGGAGATGCCCGTAGAAAGCATTTGTGAAGGATTCAGCAGTGTGGGATGTGGTTTCCACTGGCCCAGGGGGCTTGAAAGATACCATTTCAGTCCTAAGGAGTGTAAAGTTGGCTTTTGAGAAGTTTCTCACTGTGGTATTTTGTGCTGGGGGTGGAGGTGGGATATGAATATCTAGGGTTATTAGTTTATGGTCTGATCTCACCAGTGAGGGGTATACTTCCGGTGTTGAGCATTTTGTCCCCATGTTTGTGATGATCAGGTCAACTATATTATTTCCCCTTGTGGGGGAGGTGACTAGTTGTTCCATCACATTTCAGTTGATGAATTCCAGGAACCTTTGGGCTAGGGTGTTGGGGCTTGAGTAATGCACCCAGTCTATGCTTGGGTAGTTGAAGTCTCCCAATATGATGGTATTTGGTGAGACATTCATATCCTCCAGTGTCTTCAGGAAGGCTGAATGGAGTTCCTGAGATTGCGAGGGTGGTCTGTAGCATGCTACAAGTTGTATAGCAGTTTTGCCTACGGTTAGTTGCACATGGATGGTCTCCGATGCTTCGTGCGTTGCCACTAACCTGGAGGTGTGGGTGTCTTTAATGAATATGGACACTCCCCTCCTTTGTGGTTCGCCCAGGTTTTGGGGCCAAAATGCATGATACGAGGTATAACCTGGTAGGGCTGGGGTGCTCTCAGGAGCCTTGAACCAGGTTTCAGTTACTGCACAGACATCGATGCTCTCCATACTGAGGAGTGCTTTGAGAGCCTGCATCTTGAGATTTAGACTTCTGGCGTTGGGCAGCATTACACTTAGTTTTTTTCCTTTATTGTTTTCTAAGATGGTGGGTTTGTCTTTTGAGCCGTGCCTAAAAAAGGCACTATGGGGGTGGCAAGAGCCTTAGCCAATATCCAGAAGCCCAGTGGTGACAGATGCAAGCCATCCCTTGCGAAGCAGCGTGGCTTGTCCAGCATGTCATCCCAAGCAGGCAGACATTGGATCCCCCTAGAATGCCACCATTAATTGAGCCAATTATTAAAGCTGATCATCTTGTCTTTGTATTGTGGCATCATTCTTGGTGAGGGCAAGATGCTGCTCAGGGTCAGGGTCATACTGGCCTCGGCTACATAATCAGAGTGCTCCTCTTTGTCTCTTTTCATGTAGTCCAAGGAGGTACGTCTCAGGTCATTCACGCCGATATGGACAATGACGGAGTCATATTTGTACTTGCTTTGTAGTGACCTGAGTGCTTGTGTTATGTGGCAGATCCTAGCTCCCGACAGGCAGCTCACCATTACCCTCTCTTTGTTCAGCCTGGTAAGCAGGACATCAGTGTGTCTGACTATAGAGTCACCTATTACTAGTGTATCAGGCATGGTGTTTCACCTTAAGGGCTGTGATTGTTTGGCACACTGACTTTGTGTACTATGTGTTGCTTGTGCAGAGTTTTGAGGTGGTGTTTTCTTGGATGTCTGCTTTGGGAGCCTCTGTTGTTTCGGTAAGTTTTTTTGTTAGAGCCTCCGAGTATGTCTTTGTGTTACTATGTGTTTGGTTTGCAGTTGTGGTTGGTTTATGTGGGACTGGGTTTGTTGTGTGTGTGGTTACCTTCTCCTCCTGTCTGGTCTTGCTAGTGCTGTGTTGAGAGAGTTCAGCCTCCAGTTTGGCTATATAGTTGCATCTCTCACATGTGTTTGTGTTTGTTGGGAGGAGGAGAGGGTTGTCTGTGTACATGAGACAATTGGAACATTGTCTCAGGATTCCCAGATTAACCAGCTGAACTGGAGAGGACATCAGTAATATACCACTCAACATACCAGAATAGTATAAGGGGGTGATGTGTAACTAGTTCAGAGAGAGGACTTTGAAGGGAAGTGGGTATTAGCACGGGTTGTAGGTGGATGTAGTGCTTACATTAGTTTAAGGGTGCTTCACTTAAAAGAAAGGTTTTAGGAGCAAGTGCTAGGCTTATGATAAAGCGAATAGACTGATTTTGTTGAAAGTAGAGCTTTCTTAAGGGAAAAATTGAAGTGCAGACTTGGCGGAGCCAGGAATAGTTTAAGCCTGTTTAACCGCTATGCGCACAATTGCACAAAGCCGCACAAACGCGGATTTTAAACAGGGAACTTCAAAAGAGCTGGAAATGGTTCAAAATGACCAATTACTACAAGCTCTTGTGCTGAGGTCACTCCTTCAGGGACAGATAGGCTGCTCAAGGCTCCCCACTCCCGCTGGTGAGCAGAGAAACTTCCTTCTATCCAAGTAAGGCAATGGACAACACAGGAATTACACCACAGTCCAGAATACAGCAAAGCCTGTATACTGGTCTAAACTAGTCGAGAAAGGTGGGAAAACAAGGATTTTTTTTTTTTTTTTTGTTTAGGTTAAAAAGTACACAGAAATGCAGGAAAGACAGTAATAAATCACTTACACAGGCTAGCTCACTTTAGTGGGTAGCCTCAACAGTTAACTTAAACAACAAACTTTCGACCAAATGTTGACCAAAAGAGATATTGACAGTTGGGAATTTTGCTTATTTTAAGCACTACATATGTATATGTATATCCAATTCATTTAGAAATGTCATATTATTCTGTTAGATGACCAGTTGATAAAATTTTATCAGTGCCTTAGGTAGGGGAGTAAGAATCCTACACTCTGACAACTAGTTCATTTGAGACGCCCTCCTTTTTCATAATAGAACATTTTTTCCTAATCAATTACATCAGTGGCTGATTTTAAATCTATAAACAATATGTATAGTATTTACATATTTTTCAAAAATGTGATAACATAGTAAACATGCATTTGTTGATAATATCTGAGCATTTATTTATTTTTATTATGCATTTATTTACTGGGAAAGGTAAGAGCATTGGTGATAGGAGAGAGCATGAGTAGACAAAGGAAAGGGATATTTCAGAAAAAACAGATTCCAGTGAATAGCACTCTCTCATAGTTGCACCTCTGAATTATCTATTTTCAAAGTTAAGAGGGTCTTCAAAAGACCTGTGTAACAATGTAATGTGATAGTACACAAAATCTGATTCATCCGTCTCTCCTAAATTGTTCTCTATCTACCAAAAATCTCTCATAGTTGCACCTCTGAATCATCTATTTTCAAAGTTAAGAGGGTCTTCAAAAGACCTGTGTAACAATGTAATGTGATAGTACACAAAATCTGATTCATCTGTCTCTCCTAAATTGTTCTCTATCCACCAAAAATCCCTGTATCATTCAGACTTGAGGTTGTTGTTTTTCCTTCAGCTTTTCCTGGTTAGGGGCTGCCACAGCAGACATCCGATCCGCTAATGATTGGCAGTACATTTTTACCGTGCCGAGGTGCCAGCTCGACGCCCAACCTTCAACGAAGGCAGGCCCATTCACACATGTCTTTGGAATGCTACTCGACCACAGGGAGGACATGCAGACTCCACACAGAAGAAGCTCCAGCAGAGAATCGAATGGGAGAACCTCTTGCTGTGAGGCGACAACACCACCGCTGCACCACCGCTGAGGTAATATTTATAAATGCTGAAAAAAACTCTATGCCAAGCACCACAGACCTATTTGTCTTCTACTCATTCATTCTATAGATTTTCAAAGTTAGCTTCTATCAAATTAGGAGTTTAAAAGCATGCTCAGGGTAAATTAAAAAATGGAACAATGTCTTTTTTTTTTTTTTTTTTTTTTTTTTTTGCAGCCTTTGTATTCATTATAATATTATTCCCCATCAACTCATTGCTTCATTTCACAGTTGGGCTATCCTCTCTTCCTGTAAGCATATTTTTCCCCCATTAACATCTATATCTGGACTGAGAAAAGGTTGAGCATGATAGAACCATATCTTTGGTATGGTTTTATGTTCCTTTATACAGATTAGACTAATTCATAGGAATGAAAGGAGATTCTCCCATCATAGCCCATGTCCTATTATTTACTTTTGTCTTCCAAATCCAGTCTTACTACTCCACATTCCATACACTGACTTATAAAGTTCTCAAAAGTATATATTTTGCTGTTCCTTACTTCTTTTTTTAAATGTCTTTATTAAATGATCACATATTGAGCAATCGCATGGGGACACATAACATTAACAGAACAGAAAACAATACACTACAAACATTTACAAAGAATTACAAATATGTTTCATTTTTCATGCATTATACATACTTGCTTTCTTCTTTAACAGTTCTCATTCAGTCCAACATTCATAAATTGCCCAAATCCTGCCTTCCCTGAAATTTTCATTCCTTCTCACAAACATTATTCTACATTTATTGTTCCCACAAATTCCATGTGTTTCTGTGTAGTTTGCTCCTCCCCTTTTCTAAAGATCCTGCCTTTAGTTATTTTATCTCCATTACAACATCCAATACTTCATTTAGGGTTGGTTTAAATTTTGATTGCCATTTTGTAGTAATTGCTTTTTTGGCAACCAATAGCATTAAACTTAGTAAGGCCTTACTGTGTGTAGGCAATTCAGATTTCATATCCCAGCTTAAAAGAATAATTTCCTTATATAAAATTATTTGCTGTCCTAACATTTTAGATTAATTATCCTGTAGGGAATTTTTAAAATTTGAAACTTGTTACATTCCAGAAAAAAATATATATGCTCTCAGTTACTCCTCTGTTTCCTGTTACACTTCCAGCATTTGCTATCTACGTGAAGAAAACCTCTATGCGGTCTGCTTGGGGTACAAAATACTTTTAGAAATACTTCAAAGTAAAATTCCTAAACCATCTAGACTCTGCATGCTTGGGAACCAAAAATGTCTTCCAACTATTCCTTTGTATATCACCTTTCCTTTCTCCTTTCCCAGGCTTTACTAATCTATGCCTTAATATCTATCCCTTTTTTAACAGCAGCTTCTGTTGTAGACTCAACTAAAAACTTAGTCATGGGTGGTCTTTCACTTAACACTCTCTTCTCCCTTTCTCCTTCCCTGTACTTTGCCCATAAAGTTCAAATATCTGCTTGGATTAATCCCATTCTATTACCTTTCCCTCCGTAGGCATTTTCTCCTAACAACTTGGCTTGTTTGCAAATTTTCTCCAATAAATTCCAGCCCCCTTATGCGTATTTTCTGTGCTCATACCTGCAGTTGTTCAGGTCCCCTTCAATAAACACATCACACCGAATGACATTTGACAACCTGTATTAAACTTCTATAACATAGCTTTGGTCACCAAAATTTATTAATTAAAATTGGACATAGTATAGTTGATTCTAAACGCAGCATAACATCCTTGTAATGTTAATCAGGACAGCATAGCTGCTCATCCTGCTCAGTAAGCAGCATCCCTACCTTTGCTCACTTACTTTGCTTAGACTCACTTCATACACCATTCATTGAATTACCTTCCAACCAAATAAGCAGCGTCCTTACCTCCGCTTACTTACCTATCCAGCAGCTTCCTCCAGCTGCTCATTTCCCTTTCCCCCAGTTCCTTGAAATGAACATCCAGACATCAGAGGGGAAACAGGCAAGCCTGCCCCTCTTCTCAACCTACCCTGACTGATAATATGACCACAATCCCAACCAAACCACCAGCAAAAGAGGGTGGGTGGGTGGTTAGCAAGTTCACGCCAAAATGTGATTACTTGCCCAGCTACACTTGTCTAAACCCCATAATCGCCTCCCCACCCTTACTTCATTTCCCACAAATTCCTCCATTTAACACTTTCATCTCCCCAGCCCACTAACTCCCACTAATACCAATCTAACCCCTCTTGAAGATGTCCCTGGGCAACTTAGTTTTTTGCCAAACCTCATCTGTCCAGGTCCCCTTCAATAAACACATCACACCAAATGACATTTGACAACCTTTATTAAACTTCTATAAGATAGCTTTGGTCAACAAAATTTATTAATTAAAATTGGACGTAGTATAGTTGATTCTAAACACAGCATAACATCCTTGTAATGTTAATCAGGACAGCGTGCCTGCTCATCCAGTAAGCAGCGTCCATACCTTTGCTCACTTTACTTATGAAGCAGAGTCCCAGACTCCCTTCATACACCATTCATTGAATTACCTTCCAACCAATAAGCAGCGTCCTTACCTCTGCATGCTTATCTGTCCAGCAGGCTTCCTCCAGCTCCTCAGTTCCCTTTCCCCCAATTCCTTGAAATGAACATCCAGACACCAGAGGGGGGACAGAAGAGGGCAAGCCTGTCCTTCTCGGCCAATCAACCTGACCAGGCCATTCGCCCTCCCTTCTACCCAAACTAATTCACCATCTACCTGCCATAAAGGGAAGGATTAAGCCACACATCATTTGGTGTACCCATCACCTGTACATTACAATGGATTAGCATCATCAAGCCCATGCCTTAACATACCAGCTCTGAAATGCACCTTAATGAAATTAACGTGCGCCTTAATGAAACTAATTAGTAGGATAGGATTACCTGGCCAAAGGCAGGAAGAGAGGAGAGAGGCTAGGACTGTGTTAGTGAGGGCTGGAACTTTGAATGTTGGCAGTATGACTGGTATAGGGAGAGAGCTAGCCGATATGATGGACAGAAGGAAGGTTGGTATATTGTGTGTGCAAGAGACCAGATGGAAGGGGAGTAAGGCTAGGTGTATTGGAGGTGGGTTCAAATTGTTTTATTATGGTGTGGATGGGAGGAGAAATGGCATAGGAGTTATCCTGAAGGAACAGTATGCTAAGAGTGTTTTGGAGGTGAAAAGAGTGTTGGATAGAGTGATGTTTATGAAGCTGGAAATTGATGTTGTAATGATGAATGTTGTTAGTGCATATGCTCCACAAGTTGGGTGTGTGATGGATAAGAAAGAAAAATTTTGGAGTGAGTTGGATGAAGTGGTGATGACTATACCCAAGGGTGAGAGAGTGGTGATTGGAGCAGATTTAAATGGGCATGTTGGTGAAGGGAATAGAGGGGATGAGGACATGATAGGTAGGTATGGTGTTAAACAAAGGAATGCAGAAGATCAGATGGTAGTGGATTTTGTGAAAAGGATGGACATGGCTGTGGTAAATATGTATTTTAACAATAGGGAGGAACATAGGGTGACATACAAGAGTGGAGGAAGATGCACACAGTTGGATTATACCTTATGTAGGAGGGCCAGTTTGAAGGAGATTGGAGACTGTAAAGTGGTGACCGGGGAAAGTGTAGTTAAGCAGCATAGGATGGTGGTTTGTAGGATGATATTGGTGATCAAGAAGAGGAGGAGGAGTGTAAGGGCAGCACCAAGGATCAGATGGTGGAAATTGAAAAAGGGTAATTGTGAGGTGGAGTTCAGTGATGAGTTAAGATAGGCACTGGGTGGCAGTGAAGAGTTACCAAATAGCTGGGTAACTACAGCAGAGCTAGTAAGGGAGACGACTAGAAAGGTGCTTGGTATGACATCTGGACAGAGGAAGGACGACAAGGAGACCTGGTGGTGGACTGAGGAAGTACAAGGAGAGTATACAGAGGAAGAGGCTGGCGAAGAAGAAGTGGGATTGTCATAGAGATGAAGAAAGTAAACATGAGTATAAGAAGATGAGGTGCATGGCAAAGAGAGAGGTGGTGAAGGCTAAGGATAAGGCATAAGGAGAGTTGTATGAGAGACTGGACAATAAAGAGGGAGAAAAGGACCTTTAACGATTGGCTAGACAGATGGACAGAGCTGGGAAAGACGTGCAGCAGGTAAGGGTGATAAAGGATAGTGAGGGAAATGTAGTCACAAGCGAGGAGAGTGTATTGAGTAGATGGAAAGAGTACTGTGAGGGGCTGATGAATGAAGAGAATGAGAGGGAGAGAAGGTTGGATGATGTGTGGATAGTGAATCAGGAAGTGAAACAGACTAGCAAGGAGGAAGTAAGGACAGCTATGAAGAGGATGAAGAATGGAAAGGCTGTTGGTCCAGATGACATACCTGTGGAAGCATGGAGGTGTTTAGGTGAAATGACAGTGGAGTTTTTAACCAGATTGTTTAATGAAATCTTGGAAAGTGAGAGGATGCTTGAGGAATGGAGAAAAAGTGTTTTGCTATCGATTTTTAAGAATAAGGGTGATGTGCAGAGCTGCAGTAACTACAGAGGGATTAACTTGATCAGTCACAGCATGAAGTTGTGGGAAAGAGTAGTGGAAGCTAGGTTAAGAAGGGACGTGATGATTAGTGATCAGAAGTATGGTTTCATGCCATGAAAGAGCACTACAGATGCAATGTTTGCTCTGAGAGTGTTGATGGAAAAGTACAGAGAAGGTCAGAAGGAGTTGCATTGTGTCTTTGTGGATTTAGAGAAAGCATATGACAGGGTGCCTAGAGAGGAGTTGTGGTATTGTATGAGGAAGTCGGGAGTGTCAGAGAAGTATGTAAGACTGGTACAGGATACGTACGAGTGTAGTGTGACAGTGGTGAGGTCTGCAGTGGGGGTGACAGATGCATTTAAGGTAGAGGTGGGATTACATCAAGGATCAACTCTGAGCCCTTTCTTATTTCCAATGGTGATGGACAGGTTGACAGACGAGATCAGACAGGAGTCCCCATGGACTATGATGTTTGCAGATGACATTGTGATCTGTAGTGAGAGTAGGGAACAGGTGGAGGAGACCCTGGAGAGATGGAGATATGCTCTAGAGAGAAGATGAATGAAGGTCAGCAGGACTAAGACAGAATTTATGTATGTGAATGAGAGGGAGGATAGAGGAATGGTGAAGATGCAAGGAGTAGAGTTGGCAAAGGTGGATGAGTTTAAATACTTGGGATCAGTAGTTCAGAGTAATGGTGAGTGTGGAAGAGGGGTGAAGAAGAGAGTACAGGCAGAATGGAGTGGGTGGAAAAAGTGTCAGGAGTGATTTGTGACAGGATACTACCAGTAAGAGTGAAAGGGAAGGTCTACAAGAGGATAGTGAGACCAGCTATGTTATATGGGTTGGAGACAGTGGAACTGACAAAAAGGCAGGAGTTAGAGCTGGATGTGGCAGAGTTAAAGATGTTAAGATTTGCACTGGGTGAGACGAGGTAGGACAGGATTAGGAATAAGTATATTACAGGGTCAGCCCAGGCTGGAAGGTTTATAGGCAAAGCCAGAGAGGCAAGATTATGTTGGTTTGGACATGTGCTGAGGAGGGATGCTGAGTATATTGGGAAAAAGATGCTAAGGATGAAACTACCAGGTAACAGGAAAAGAGGAAGGCCTAAGATAAGGTTTATGGATGTGGTGAGAGGGGACATGCAGGTGGTTGTGTGACAGAGCACGATGCAGAGGACAGGAAGAAATGGAAACAGGTGATCCGCTGTGGCAACCCCTAACAGGAACAGCCAAAAGAAGAAGATGATGACCATTGATCCCACTGTACCACCAAAACATCCACTCTGAGACACCACTAACCATGGTTCCCTTCTAACTGTGCTCTATGGCCCCATTATACCTCTCTAGTGACTAAAACATCTTCTGCAACGGATACTGTCAGAACGGAGAAATCCATCCTGTCAAATCAATCACCCTCCAAACTCCCTCCTTCAGACCCCAGCTGCTTCCATCTTCCAAATCCACAAACACCTCCTGCAGCATGCATCACCTGTGCAACCCACTTCCTTCAGCCACTGGGGAATGCAGGCTCCTTTATCACCTCAGCCTCAAATTATGTGCCTCCAACATCTTCAGATATGTAACTGCGATTCTGCGCAAGTCCTTTACAACCTCATTGCCCATCACTCCAGCCACCGGCACAATGTCCACTGTGAGCACCTTCGTCATGGAACTGTAAAAGAAAAGAAACTATAAATTCACTGCAACAAAAAATGCCTTAACTTGCATGCTATCAAGGGGAGCCACCTCCATACTCCCTAATTCAACATTCTTCAATTTACTTATGACTTGGAAATCTTACTTACCTGAAGCTGGCTAGTTCATCAAAACCTTAGAGCCATTAATCTAGTAACTACCCCCGCTCCTGAAATTGGTGCCACTCCTCCCCACCAGTAAAACCCCAAAACTACCCCTAAGCAAATATCAAACCCTGCTATAACTTGCCCACAACATACCCTGTTTTCCCTTGGCCTTACACTACCCAGCTGCACCAACCTTGAAATGTCTTAATGAGTACAAAACAAACACTTGTTAACATACCATCTACCAAACATCATCCCAGCCTCCCCCCCAGCAGAATACCTTACTTCCAAATACAAGTGCATAATAACCATAAATAAAACGAACATCCTAGCCTCCCAAATCAGCTACCTCACAACTCTGGTTCTTACAGGCCACTGACCATTGTTCACTCTGCACTTTGTCCTTTATATACTTGGTGTGCACAACTCTGGCATCCGAGACATCCACAGCAAGCACCCTCATCAATCTTTTGGACCCCCTTCATTCTGGCCAGTCAACTACCAGCCACTGTGTGCCTCCACCTAGTAAAAAGAGAGAGACAGTAAATTCACAACATTCCTGTAACCAATACATCTCCATGACAGTCTTAAGCAGAGTCAAGAACCTACCATGTTTACTAACTATCCAGCCTCTACACCTGCCCATGACTAAAATCCCCAAGTAAATGACGTCAAGGAAGCTTCACCTTTGACTACTTGCTCTACAAATATCCATAATGCAACCCACACCCAGCAGTGGTAGATAACATGCCTGCTATATTAGAAAGATACACCCCTAACATACCCATTCCTCTCAGGTACAGCGCACCGGGAACTCTCTCCCATTAGACCACACCAATTATTTCCAAACTGAATTCTACCATTAAAGCCTCTTCTATCACAAAAATAATCACCTGATACTTATCCTGAATCCCTGTTAAATATGTAATATACCCTGAGAAGGAGACCACCTCCTACCTGATTGAGCCACCATGTAATTAAACAATTACCCCTGCCAGGTCTTGAACCCAAGCCATTCTGAAATACAACATAGTGCATTTACCCGGTAGGTCACCCCAGTTAGTTCTGCTTGGATCATCCTTACCCTCAATCTGGTATACCCTTACTGCAGGCTTATTATCCTCCCCCAATCCAAACATGTGGCAAGCCTCATCATTCTACAAATGTGATGGAAAATGAAATGCTCCATCCCTTACTTAGTTCACCCATTCAGCCCCTTCATCCACCCAAGCTCTGTTACCCCCCCCAAATGAAAGATGGAAATCAAACCCTTTACCCTGCATCTGTGTGCCAAACACAATATCCCTATGTTCACCCCTTGCCACCTCCATTAAGCTAGTTGTCCAGTCTGGGAACTCCATAGTAAACTCCAGTTATTGCAGGCAGCAGTAAAAGTGCCTACAAGTCATACGCCTCAACCTCATAGCGAGAAACATCTGGGGAAGGCTGAGAATAAAGATTAAATGTCCAAAACTAGGGATTTTTTTTTTTAGATATTTCTAATTAAATATTGCTTTTACCAACTTATATTGGTCTTACAAACATATATAACCCCGCCAGTGTTGCACTAGCATGAATTTCCTGAAAGGTAGGCATTCTGAAGTAGAGTGCCAGTCCTCGTTCCTAAGTGCAAGGTTTAAAACCTAGGCTGACAGAACAGGTTTGCATTACCATGAGTATTAAGCCTGAAACCCAAATGTCCGTTGTCATTCTCTGCCTTTGACCCACATGCTTTGGCATTAATGTGTCAGACAACTACCATTTTATGAGAAACAGGCCAAAAGCATAAGGCCAAAATCTGGACAGTGTGCAAAATTCCGTTCAATAAAAAGGTATGTTTCAACTTCCAGCCCAAATTCCACACAGACCACAAATAACCGAAGGACAAGGTCCACTACAGAACAAACCTTAAATACTGCTCTTACAGACTCGGAGTTGCTGAATTAACAGCACAGCTGAAGAGAAACACATCAGATACTCAGAAAGACACTCATTGTGTTGTGGACTATATCCTCTGAACCTAGCCATGCATTGCCAGGCTCAAAGCAATCCCCCACACCCGTTATAAATATCTACAATTATTTTTCCCTACCCTTCCCATCTTGCATCCATAACCGAAAAAAAAATGGTGCCCCCATACACGGAATCTGAAAAACTTGCCAACCACCCACCTCTTTCCACTACCGTTGATGCTTTATTGAAACATTTGTAAGGAGTAGCCATCATTGCCCCCACCAGAGAGTCTTGGAATATCCGCATGTCAGCAATGCCTTTTTTTTTTTGTTTGTTTAAAACAATCACAGTTACCTGCAAAGCAAGACTAGGACACAACTCTCATCAAAACTCTGAAACCTTGACCATGCACATTCAAACCTGACAGCAACAACACAAAAACAAGTTGTCCCAACAATTGTGAAAAAACTGTGAACGGCTATCCCTCACATCCCCAGCCGCACAGTAAAGCAATGTCTCCATTGCACCCAACATGAGCAGGGACTGACCACGCTTCAAAACCTCACCGAACACTGGAAGTCACATATTTAGAAGTGTTGAGACACTCACCAAATTGTAGGCATCGCCATTCTGTTTCTCCAAACGAAGTTACTCACACTAGGACAGATGAAATGGCCTATATACCTTCGGAGCTGAGTAACTTCTGTGTTCTCTATATATTCAAAATTGGCAGCCTCCTTTGCGGTTACTGTTTTCCATACTTCCTTCCCAATGAATCCTCCCAGATTCTCTTTTATTTTTTTATTTATTTATTTTTTTTTACGGCAAAAGCTCTGAACCAAGTTAGCTATAAAAGGGGAACAAATGCCTAATTAGTGATGGACAGATGTGGATACATTGGAAAATCTGTGCAGCTGTGAGGTCTACTCTTTCCACCTCCTGTGAAAGGATGTATCATTAAAAAGGTAATGCCCCATTCCACTGACAATTTGCCATACTGTGCATGTTCAGGGCAGCCATTAGTATCCCGTACTCGAAACCCGTGAAAATCCCTTGCAGCTTCTGCTAAGGGGAGCACAGCAACACGGCCATTGCATAATCAATCCTTACTAATGGGTGCTTTGCAACCCACAAAAGCACCTGGAACTGCAAACACTTTTTTTTTTAAATACAGCAAAGTCAAGGTCAACTCACCAACTGACCAGCAAATCCACACAGCTTACTTTCATAGGAAGGCATGGTTCAACAACTCAACTGAGCTGGAAGTCCACACCAGCAGTGAAACAAGCGCAAACATCCACCAACTTGCTGCCTCCTTTGTATTCACAACCAATTAAACCGGCAGGCCCTGCAGCCTACAGGCCATGTTCATCCCATGTGTCCATCACGAGCTGCACTAACTGGTGACTATGGCCACCACAGCAACCCAAAATTGTGTTTTCCTTTCTTTTCCCTTTCTCCTTTCTACACACCCCCTGACCCGCCTTCATGCACAATGCTGCACTACCCGATCGCTGCAACCACCAACCTTGGATCCCATCAGAATTCACAACACCACAGGGAAAAAAATCATGACCTGTCAGAATCCAAAGTAAGTTCTCATGCAGCTGATGTGTAGCATTGATTATTAGCTGAAAACCACTACAAGACCGGAGCAACCCTATCGTTTCACAAAAGTCCCACAGCAACAGTCGTCTGCCTCTGCAGCCAGCAACGAAGCTCACAAAATGGAAGTCCGTGAAGAAATGACCAAGAATTCAACTTCTCCGCAAGGAAGTACACTAGGCACATCACAACCAACCAACATTTTCACTTCATAACTGCCAATGTGCACCCCGTAGAATATGCTGCACACTTCACAGAACATGCTTGGGATGCCGTACAACCCCCACCCCCAACCCCAATGCACTGAGGCCAAACCCAGAGGGCCCAACACCCAGTTAGCAAACAACACCTCCCAAGGCAATCTCTAAGCTGTATCGATGAAGTCAACATTCTCCCCGTTCCCACCAAACAGCACGGACACTCCACCAAAATCAGCACAGCCAAGAGACCCGCCAGTCATGATGTGCATGCATGGCAACAGCCACACTGACCCACACAGAACCTGTGAAAACCATTTGCAGCCTCACCGAGGCCAACACCACAAGCCGGGCATGGCCCACCAACCCCCCCCAATGAATCCTGAACCAAGTGACAGCTGCATAACCACCACCACTGATGAGCCGAGAACCCCATCACAAAACAAACCCCAAAGGATGCTGGAATGACATTGCCAATTCAAGGCCTCTTCTCCTTTCCTTTTTTTTTTTTTTTTTTTTATCAGTCAAGAGAAGCCCCAAGCAGACTGAGCATGTGCACTGTCCCCACCAACACAACAGGGCACAACAAGCCCATGAAACACTCAATGGACATCGAAGAAGGGCCGGCATAATTCAGGAACCAACAGGACAGCAGCTGGGAAACACCTGAAACCCACACTCCAACAGGGGTGGACATTCAAACACAAGCATAGCGACAACAAACTCTTCCCCCAAGACCTAAGAACCAGGATGAGCCCACCCGTATCTCCGACAAGACCAGCAAACCAAACCAACTCAAAACGCCAAAGGCCTCCGCCACCAATGATAGAAAGTCAGCACACAAAAGCCCTGCAGTTGCAACTTAATAATTTAAATATATCTTCCCTACACCCCATACTACTTGCCTCCTAATACACTCACAAGCAAACCAAGGCCTATCTAACCAAAGCCTCCACAGGTCGTAAAGGACGTGACCCTGCAGCATAGCAAGTTCACACCAAAATGTGATTACTTGCCCAGCTACACTTGTCTAAACCCCTTGGGCTCCTCTCTACCCTTACCTCATTTCCCCCCAGTTATTCCTCCCTCCATTTAACCCTTTCATCTCCCCAGCGCACCTAACTCCCACTAATACCAATCTAACCCCTCTTGAAGATGTCCCTGGACAACTTAGTTTGTTGCCAAACCTCATTTATCTCTAGTCATAAAAATCTCCTTTCTTCATTCCTGTGTTGATTTAGTTCTTAAAATACTTTCTGATACTTTATAAATATACTGTGGGCAGCCATGGTGGTGCAGCGGTTAGCATTGCCACCTCACAGCAAGAGGTTCTCCGGTTCGATCCTCGGCTGGGGTGCCTTCTGTGTGGAGTCTGCATGTCCTCCCTGTGGTTGCATGGGTTTCCTCCGGGTGCTCAGGTTTCCTCCTACATCCCAAAGACATGCTGTAGGTGGATTGGACAGTCTAAGTTGGCCCTGGGTGTGAGTGTGTGCATGTGTGTGCCTTCTGTGGAAGGTTGGGCATCAGGCTGGCGACTTGACACTGTAAAACTCCACTGCCAATCATGAGCGGACAGGTGATCCGCTGTGACGACCCCTAACTGGGAAAAGCCAAAAGAAGAAGAATACTTTATAAATATACTCTGTATAGTTGTTATTATTCACCTTAAAGTCCTAAATTCAAAATCCTACTCTAGCCTTTTATCTTGAACAACTCCCATTTCAAATCATTTTTTTCCACTGTGTAATTGTCTGCATGTGTTATGCATAACAGGATTAACTGTGTAAAGTTTCTATTCAAATTTGGTAATCATAAACCACCTTGTTCTATGGGAAAACAATCTATTCCACTTAAATCATGCCCTCTTTCCTTTCCCAAATAAATTTGTTCAGGTCTGTATTAATTATGTTCCACAATTTCTCCTTTGGTTGATAAGATTATGCTTGACTTTTATCGATTATGCTTGACTTTTATCTATTATTAGAAATATCTTTATTACTTGTACCTTACTATCAACATCCATATTAAAGCATTTCAGACTTTTTGATTTTTGTATTATCTTTTTAGTTTCTTCCCACAAATCCTTAACTGTCATGGTAGACTAACTTTTAATCCATATACCTAAATACTTCATCTTGCCATGTCCCCACAAATATGGGTATTTCTGAACCAATTCATGTGTGAGGATGTAGTCTCCTAAATCGTTTGTTTTATCTTAAATGACTTTATATCCTGAAAAAAATCGAAACTGTCTCAAAATGTTCCACAACACTGGAATGTCTTTTTCTGGATTTAAAATGTACAAAATAATAAGATCAGCAGTCAAAGATAATTTTTCTTGATTACCATTACAGTTATATTTATGAATTTTTGTGAGTTCATTTCCTGCTTCTTTGCAGGTGGTTCTACTTATAAAGCAAATAACAAAGGGAAAGATGAAACACTTGTCTGATTCCTTTTTCCAAACACAGCTTGTCAGAGAGGAACTTTCCTACCTTATATCTTGCCTCTAACCCTTTGTATATCTTACGTATAAACCCCATTATTCTATCAAGAAATATAAATGCTACTGTTCCTGAACTGATAAAATCTGATCTGACTGTAAATATGTTCTCCGTATCAAGACCCACGAACAATAGCAGAGTCTTCTTATACTCTGCTTCCCTTTAGATCATCATTGAGTCCATTCCTTCTGCCTCTCCACCTGAGGATTTTTTCCTTTGGGGCACATTTGCATGCTATGAGAGGAACAATTTCAGTGGCAGGGCCAGGATTCAGACTCTAGAAAAAAACTTTTTTTTTTCTCTTTTTTACTTTTGCAATAGCAACATAGGCCTTGTTGTCTCTCTCTCTTTTGTACTGTTGTGCTGACTACCTCCTTCACTACCTCCGGCCCCCCCCAAGCCCAATAGGTACTACAGGGTCCCCGGACACATTATACCATTTTTATAAGGCTCCTTTTTTCAGAGACCATCTCCAAAAAAGCTGTCCTCAGATGAACCATTAGAAAAAAAATTCAGGAAATGGTACATACATAACATTCAGCAAGTCAGTCATTCAACAAAAAAAAAGCTATGATGCACTGGAGGCTTCCTTTAGATCAGCCAGAGTTGGCATGACTATCACAGTTATCAGCAGGCAGAGCAGGCCTTAGAGCAGGCCTTACCACCAAACCAAAAACTACTCGTATGCCCGCTTGGACAAGATCGAATTCTCTTGTGCACAACAACAGCTGAACAAGATGAAGAGAAGAAGGAAAAACCAAAAAATAAACAAAGAAAACTTTCTTGCAGGTCAACCTCCCTCCACCTCAGGGAATGGCCCTCCCTTGAATTCCAGAGTCCCAGACTCCTCCAGAGAGAGAGAGGGGAATAGGTGTTCAGAGAAGTCAAGAGGTCCAGGGGGTGCCTACAGGGGGGGCACAGGTGGTACGGTAACAACCAGCCAGGTGCAGCCTAAAGCCAAGCACAAAGCCACTGACACAGGACAATCACAGGCTCTGGCAATAACTTACCGGAACTACTAAGCAACCTATATAAGGGGAGCTTTATTTTCACATTCAGTAAATTGATTCAACAAATTGGCAGACAATAGACTAAGGTTACAGGTTTCACTTTTGTGTTGAAGTCATCAAATGTTTGCCTTTCCTCCACAAAACCACATTGATGTCTATCAGTTTGGCAACACCTTAGCCATTCTGTTAGCTAGTATAGACACAACCATTTTATAATTGTGGTTCAAAATTGAAATTCATCTATATGAAACTGGGTTTGAATGGTCTTTAGCCTCTCCAGATAGTACAGCTGCCACGGCTTTCTTCCAAGATGCTCATACTGTCCCTATTTTTAAAAATTTTAAACAAAACCTTTCAGATCATTATCATTTTCTTCCCTTCGAAATGTCATATATCCTCAGAGACACTTTCTATTCCTGGAGACTTCCCTGTTGATTACACATCGTAATTTGTATCTCATCTCTTCCTGTCTTAGCTATTAACTTTAATGCCTCATCTTCCTTTGGCCTTGGTATAGCTAAATCTTCCATACATATTTCCATTTCTGCGTATTCTTGGTTTTCCCCATCTCTCTTCCTTCTACAGATTTTCATAGAATTTCCAAAATATCTATAATACCTAGGGTCTTTGGTTATCTTTCTTTTCATAGGCGTCCTGTGTTTGGCAATGCCTGTTTCTGTTTTCTGTTGCCTAAGTTTTGGTGCTAGTAGTTTTTGTGTTCTGGATTTTTAAAAAAAAATGTTTAACAGCAACCTTTCTAAACTCTTGCACATTATCTAAATCCTCCCTTATTTTCCTTTTAGCACTCCGCAATTACTCCTATTCTTGTTCTGGAAGGTTCCTCTTTATCTGTAGTACTATCAACTTTGATACTCCCTCTAAATAATTCCTATTACTGCTTTCTCATATCTCTTTTCTCTCTTCTTTCTATCATGTTTTAAATTCACTTTTCATTTTATCCCTCTCCCTACCTACTCCTTATAAAGAAATTTGTATCTTCCCTACAATCTCTTTAATTGTTTCCACTGGTCATTCTTTGAATTTCACTCCTTTTACTAAATAAGAAAGCACCATTGTCTCATTTTTTCTTGATTACTATTCATCTTTATTTTAGTCCTCATCAGTGCACGATCTGAAATAGTTATTGGATACATTTCAAAGCTTTCAGATAAATACCCATGCTCTTGTAAAATATAATTTCTATCCAGTCGAATCCAGTTATTGTACTCTGGGAAGTAATATATAAATTCTGTGTGGATTTGTGCTAGTACATTCACATTTTTCATTTTAAATGTTTGCATATGATTTCTTCAGAAATGTACCCTCTTTTGTTATAGTTTATTTTCTAGGCCTCCTGATACACCCTCACTATTGTAGATAAGGTTTCAGTCACTACTCATGAATACATGTATACAAATATTTCAAGCACGGGCATTAATGCCCTTCTAGCTTGCCAGTATATCAAAACACTTGTTCCCATAATAAGTGTCCAGGCTGTTCTTAAAAATATCTAAACTAGTACTTGCTTTAATGTAATTTGGTAGCCTGTTCCATGCATCAGCTACTTGGTCAGAGAACTAATTAGTGCACTTCTCATTCCTATAGAATCTTCTACATAGGTTGTCTGATGATTCTCTATTACTTTTTGATAACCCAAACATTCCCAGAGGTAGTTGTCACTAAATGCGCTATAAACATGAATAAGATCTCCTCTTAGATATCTGTATGAGACACTGTACAAGTTCAGATGTTTTAGTCTTTCATAATAACTTAAATTTTCACATCCATGGATGCCATTGGTATATTTCCACTGTAGTCTTTCCAGTTTACTCATGATGTTTTCTTATAGGGTGTCCATGTTATTCCATACTCGTTTGGGTCTAATGTAACTAACAAACAATGACTTCATTATTTTCATTATTTTTGATTTCCTAGACTTTATACATTTTTTTGTGCACCTATAGTTCTATAATTATTGTTAACCAATTGGTTGACATGATTAGAAAAACTCATATCTGAATCTATCCATATACCCAGGCCCTCAAGTGAGTCTACTGTTTCAATTACTATGTGCTGTATTAAATATTCACCTTTCAATTTATGCCTGCCAAATCTCATATGCTTAGTTTTTGATGTATTTATCAGCATATTATTCACCTGTGCCCAAATGGTCAATTTAGTCCAGTTATTTTGCATACATGCCTTATCTGTAACACATGTAATCAGTTTACCCAGTTTCAAGTCGTCTGCATATAGACTGTAGAACACTTCAAATGAAAAAGATAGGTCTGAAAGATGCAATCTAAACAAGTAAGGGCCTAGGACAGAGCCCTGTGGGACACCCTGACTGTAATCAAGGATTCCACCTGTCCAGTTGCTGTATGGTACTTGGCATGTCTTATTAGTAAGCCATGCAGCTATCCATCTTTTCAAGAGTACATCAATAACTAGTTGTACTAACTTATTGAGCAGTGTTTTGTGTATGACCCTGTCAAATGCTGAAGTTAAATGTATATAAATTACATCACAGCCCAATTTTTCATTCATAGCTGTTATTATATTGTTATAGAACATCATGTTACAAGTGGTAATATATCTGTTTTCAACAAATGCATGCTGATATATGGTTTCAGGTCACAACCTACCTAGTTCTGACAATAATTTATCCAATATTACCTTCTCTATTATTTTCCACAACATGAAAGTAGACTTAAGGGTCTGTATGGCTCTGGATTTGTCCTAATCCCCTTTCCCTTAAAGACAGTCTTAATAAGCGTATATTTCCAATCTTGGGAATCTCCTCATATTTATATAACCTAGTGAATAATAGATATAATGGTACTGTAAGTTCTTGCTGAAGTGTTCTCAGATCATTGTTACTAATTCAGTCTCCTCCCTGTGCTTTGTTTGGATCCAGTTTGTGCAGTTCTTTTTCAATATAATCTAATTTGAGTCCAGTATCTGGAGTTACCTGAATGTCACTCGGACAACGTATCACCCCTTTTGTGGATACAAATTGTTTTGCATAAGATTTTGTAAATATATCTATAATCTCTTTTATGTCTGAGAATAAATTTTAGAATCTGCACGCAGTTTATCAGTTTGTATGTCTTTACGCCTTCCACATCGTATGTATCTATAAAAATGTTTCCTATTATGCTCAATATCTTTATATAAATTTTCTTCTATTTTTTCTTGATCTTGTCTCACACTATGCTTAATCTGTTTGTCTAGCTTGTTTATTTCAGTTTTCAAAGTTGTAGTTTGACCACTCTTCCATTTCTTATATTTTTTGTCTCTTACCTTAATCAGATATCTTGTTCTTATGGAAATATATCCCCCTGATGTTGTATGCCTGGAACCTGATGTTAAACACAGGGGCGGCTCGTGCTTTCGGACTGCCGGACTGCAGCCCTCCCACCTACAAAAACACAAAAAAAAAAATCTTTAAAACTAAAAAAGAAAACTGAAAAAAAAAAAAAAGCACGAGTCCCGACTCCTCTGCGCATGCGCAGAGGCATTTGAAGACTTCAGACTGCCTTTATCAGCAGTCCGGATAGAGAAACACAGGTACCCAGCAATCATTGCTGCAAGTGCACGCAGGAATCAGTGCAGTGACGACCGCACAGAAGAGGAGGTCTGGACTGCTTCGGCTGCAGACCCAATGAGGAGAGAGGTGAGCTGGAAGACCCAATGAGGACTGAGAGAGGTGAGCTGCTCTTGCGGGACATATTGCGTGGGCTGGATTCCTCTGTTTCGCGGGCGGGTTTGGTCACTAGCTGGATTCATTCAGGAGGTAGGTGGTCACTGGATTGCTTCATTCATTGAGACATTCAGGAGGTAGGTGGTCACTGGATTGCTTCATTCGTTGAGACATTCAGGAGGTGGTCGCTGGAGTGTGTGTGTGTGTGTGTGTGTGTGTGTGTGTGTGTGTGTGTGTGTGTGTGTGTGTGTGTGTGTGTGTGTGTGTGTGAAATGCCCCAGGTACTATATACTGGTGGCTAGAGAGAGCAAATGGTAGTGGATAGAGATACTGAGGCTTGAACCCTGTACCTTGGATGCAGGTGGCAAGGACCTGAATTCCCTCTCCCCCACCATTTCTAAAAAACAAATTGCAGATTTTTGCCTCATATTTGTTCTGTTCCTCATAAAATCTGTGGTTTCTGTATCTACATTTTTCCTTGCAAAGTCTGTAGTGTAGTGGTGCACTGGTAGCATTGCTGCCTAACCGTACAGGTTCTCTGGTTTGATTCTTGGCTGGGATGCCTTCTGTGTGAAATTGTTCTAGCAGTTGTCTAAGTTTATAACATGGATATTTGAAATTTGTCCCTATTTTTGGGACTGTATTCCCCCATTATTGGCTTTGTCCAGGTATTTTGTGTTAAGGTTGAGAGTTATCTATGGTGGGAACTGTATTCATTGAATGTTTGGGGTCTGTACCCCCCCATTACAGGCTTTGTCCACATGTTTTTTGCTAAGAGGTTGAGAGCTATAGTGAGAACTGAATTCACTGAATATGTTTGGGTGCTGTATTCCCCCCATTATTGGCTTTGTACAGGTGTTTTGTGCCAAGAGGTTGACAGCTATTGGCTTTGTCCAGGTATTTTGTGCTAAGGTTGAGAGTTATCTATGGTGAGAACTGTATTCATTGAATGTTTGGGGGCTGTATTCCCTCCCCATTACTGGCTTTGTCCACATGTTTTTTGCTAAGAGGTTGAGGGCTATAGTGAGAACTGAATTCACTGAATATGTTTGGGTGCTGTATTCCCCCCATTATTGGCTTTGTTCAGGTGTTTTGTGCCAAGAGGTTGACAGCTATGCTGAGAACTGAATTCACTAAATAGTAGCCATTTAAGTGTGTCTTCCTCTCTTTTACAAAACAGCTGGTTTGGCATAGTGGTATGTTTCTCTGACTGTTTTGCACAGGGTCCCCTGAGTTAATGACTTGGCAGTGAAATGTATGGTGGTAACACAGCATTTTATTCTAGCAACTTTCCAACATTATACAAGCAATGTTTAAAATGTGTCCCTGGTTTTTGGGCTTTTGCCCCCCCCCCCCCAATAAATTTCGGCTTTTTCCAGATTTCTTGTGCTGCAAAGTTCAGAGATACAACTGCGTGTCGAGTAGATTTTACAAGGAGCTGAGAGCTGCAGGGGAACAAAACTTTAGTGCTGCTTATTCTAAGTCTGCTTGCATTAATAGCACAACAGGTAGTGTACTTGCTTTTGATGCAGAAGACTGTGGGTTCTACTCCCACAGTAGATAGATGCAATGCTGATACTGTACTGTGTTGTAAAGTGGGTGGATGCTGCAGTCCTTTTTGGCAAAGATACCTAGAGTAGTAACTATGAACTTGAACCTGTTATCAGTTTGCTGTACAGTCCCTATTGCTATATTACTAGCTTATCATTTTTTTTAATGCATGCAACATAGGCAATTTATTCCTCAAGGGCAACAGGCACTTTATTTGTAGATGAATAAACAGTGACATATAAAGTTGTTTGCTAGCAGCAACCTCTTCATTGTTACAGATTTATTTAATGTGGAATTATTTAGATGACTTTTACTACTTAAGAGATTGTGCATATTTACTGATACTGGTGGACTGTAGAAGGTTGAGTAGACTTTTATGATGGAAATGTTCTGAATTGGGTAGTTTTGTCATTGGTACATGCATTTTGTTTCATTGTTTACTGGAAAAATGTTCAAAACAATAAATTTAAAATGCTATCTAACAACTGTACTGTATTGTACAAGGAATATAATTTAGTAGAATCAGTAAGGTGTATCAAAGAGCACATGTATGTTTCATGTGCAAGGGGCCTATGATTTGAAAACAGCCCAAAGTTAATCTTTATCTGCCACTGGCAAAATGTATTTTCTTTGAATGTGGGTTTCAATGCTGTTTCATTGAATGTGAGTTTCAAGGGCAGAGAAGTTTTTAATGCTAAGCCTGTTTTCATTGTGAGACTGCGTTGCTTTGTTTAGCAGATGTCTTAGTGTTTGTGCTGTAAAATGCAAAATAAAACTTTCAAATGAAATCCAAATCATCACAGAAGTAAAGCAGTATGCACATTAGTGTTTATGGTAAATGGAGTGAAATAGCCAAGTAATGGATCATTGGAATGGCTGCAGGGTGGAGGACTCCATTTGACCATGATTTTGTGAGGGGGAAGGGCGGCAAACTCAAAGACAGCCCCAGCTGAACTATACCTTCCAACTGTCCAGATTTTCACAGAATGAATAGATTTTTGCTTCTTATTTTTGGTTTGTTCCTCATAATATTTGTGGTTTTCTCATTTAGGAATTAAGTCACTAAATAATGACACACTGGGTTTCAGACTTCATAACCTTCAGAAAAATGCATGCTAAAGTAAGACCTGTTCTTTCAACTGTCTCAGTTTATACAAGAGCAATTTTTTAGTACTGTTTATATGTTCCCCCAATATATTTGGCATTGTCCAGATTTATTGCATTAACAGGTTGAGAGGTACATGCAAATAAATTGCTTTATAGAATTAGGCATAGCCAAACCTCTCAACTGTCCCCGAATTTGGCTCAAAATGTTGCTCTTCCCCTAATAATCCCTCCACAAAATAGCAATTTTGGAAGAAAACATGGAGGGTTTACAATTAAGAAATAACTGTAATAATCAGAGTTATAGATTACTTTTATTTCAGAAATGGATGCAGATTCTTTTATTTTGTCAGCTGCTCAAGTTAGCAGTACTATTATTAAAAAGTGTCCCTTCTTTGACAGGTTCCCAGCTGTATTGTGTGGCTGTTTTATATTTTTGCATCACATTTTTGGCAAATTAGTGGTAAATCATTAAAGACTGAAGTTAGAAAATAATGACAGACATTTGAGTTTCAGATTTGATATCCTTCAGAAAATTCACATCAATTCAAGACCTACTATTCTATTATCTTTCTAAGTTTATAAGAGCAATATTTAAAAATTGTCCTTATTTTTGGGCCTTTGTCCCACTTCTATGTATAGCTTTGCTCTGAGGGTGAGAGGAATGACAAATGTGTCAGGCCCATCACAGTCAGCCAGAGACATTTCAAATTGGAACATACTTGTTGCACCCCGCTCCCCCATGTAGTGACTCTGGATGTGTCCAAGCAAGGCAAGGAGCAGTTATGCAGTGTAAATGTGCAGGGTATCCCCCCATCCAAGGAAGAGTACTACAGTGGCTTTTCATCTGTTCTTGATTTTACAAAATGGTCTGGTTTCTGTCATACTTTTGTACTGTTGATTTATGCTTATTACTCAAAGTGCCTGTTGCTCTGTGTTTTAAGTAGCAATGCTTTAATGACGATCAGGTAAGCTTGTCTGAGATCATAACATGTAAGTAAGCTTTAATAAGCCTGCCAACATTGAAGCCTTTCTGTTGTTGCCATGCAGAGAATACTTAACTAGATAATGTATAAGCGTTGGGTATTGAAATGCATATGACAGTATAAGGACAGGATTACATTATTTTAAGAAGCTCGTTACACTTGTTGGAGACTTCCAGTGATCTCTGAGGGCTTTACCCGTAAACTAAACAGAATGCCATTCATGTGTGGTCCATAGCCTGTACAGTAATCCTTCAAGCAATGTATCTTGAGCTTGTTTGCTTTTCATTTTTTTACTTTGATCATGTTTTCCCCATGAAACAAGTAGATAGTTGTCAGGCAGCAGGTCTTTTTTTGATAAGAAACATTTTTACATGTGGGGGCATTGCAGAGATTGCTACTTTCAGCATGTTACTTGGTACTTTAATAAAGCTGAATATAAATTATAATTAGAACTTCAGTGCAAGGAGAAGTGGTTTGAGTTGAGTGCTGCTTGTTTTTCTTATACTTGATTTTGACTGGCATTCCAGTAATGTATTTAAAAAGTAATTTATTTTTTCATGCCTCTCAACCTTTTTGTTTCCATCTAGATATTAAGTAAGCTGTCAAGCTGCCAATGCATTGAAATATTTTTATTCTTTTATGCTTCATTTGTCTTGATTGGACTCTCATAATGAGGGTTTGGCACCCAGGGCAGCATATTTAATTAAAGTTTAGTTTTTGTGGTTTTGAGCATAGCTCCTCCGCTTTCTAGTTGTCTGCACCCCCTTCCCACTGACCCCACCTATTCGGCTATCTCCTGCAGCCTCCCTTTGATTTGAACTCACCAGCCGCCACTGGTTAAAAAAATGTTTTCATTTTTTTTTTTTGCAAACAATTTCTCTTTTAAAACTTTCCACATTCCATCTGCAGTTTTTCTACTGAACACTTCACTCTAGTTAGTTTTACATAGTTACTGCTTTGCTTCCATATAATCTGTAATTAACCTTCTGTGCATTGGCTAAGATTTCAGTTTGGCAGAATTATCAAGCAACAAATTAACCCTTATAACCCCACGATCTGTGCCCATCAATGGTGGTAAAACTTGACTTGAAGTTACAGTAATTTCTTTGGGAACACAAACAATGTCTAGTATATTCCATCCCCTGGTAGTTTTTTTAGAATCTGAAGCAATTGCTGTTCCTGAATATACGTTGTGAATAATTTCCTTATTAAGGTGTTGAATCAATATTATTCCAGTCTGTTTCTGGTAATTTTAAGTCCCCGGCTAATATTATTCTTCCCTCCTGTTTCATGTAAGAAATGTATGAATTCCTCTAGGTCATCTGCACTTGACTTTGGTGGTCTGTACACACCTACAATTGTAATATGTTCCAAGGTTGTCTGCTGTCACAGTTACACAGTCTATAGTATTGGTGTTTTCACTGAACATGTAATAATCACAGGTCTCATAGCTAGCTTTAATCCCTATCGTAACACCTCCACCAGATATTTTGTTAGAATATCTGTTAAAAACAAAAACATTTATACCCTGACAGAACTGCTCTCTAGTTATTGTTCTTTAACCATATTCAACAAACATTAACAACATCAATCTTGTGGGAATGTAGCAAATTTTCCAGTTAAAAAAAACTTTATTATTAATGCTCCTAGAATTAACAACCATCACAGATGCATCAAATTTTGCTATCTGTGAAACGTTAAATTTTCGACCTGGCAAAAATCCTGCCTAGTGTTTGTCAAATACTGCAAAATATCTGCTGCAAAAATTCCCTTCCCTGATCTTGACAAATGCAGACCATCCTGTCTGACCACATATGAGCCAAAAACTAGGCTTGGGTGCTGTACACATTTCCAGTTTTTAAAACAGGACACTTTTTCCATGTAGGTATTTAACCAAAAAATCTTTTCATTCATAGTGACCGGACTATCCTTTCTATAGGTGATTGTGAAAAATACGTCCTAACACCAGTACAAGCTGTACTATCGAAGAGGGCTGTCATTTCTCTACTAACAGTCCGAGCGTCCTTGCGGGTGACATCATTTGTACCAACATGAATAAAAACAGATCCGTACTTCCTTACATTGTGGCATTCCAAGGTGTGTCTCACATCTTCTATTTTTGGTCCTGGCAAGCATAACACTATTTGATGTTCATTATCATCTCTGCAAATATAAGTATCAGTTCCTCTAATAACTGAATCTCCAATTACAAGAATGTCTTTGCTGGTCAGCTTGGAAGAATCTTCAGCTTCTAATACAGTAATATGCGCTCTATCAATTGTTATGAAGGATAGATCTTCAACACTATTAGTCTTATTAATTCCACTGTTTTCATTGCGTATTAAATTCTCATCCAGCTGGCACTGTAAATCCACAGCTAGAGCCATGTAGTCAACATCTGTCTTTCTCTTCTTTTTTCTTACAGTAATGTTCTTCAATCCTTTCATGTTCAGTTTTGATTTCTTCCTTTTCACCTGCCCCTTGCCTCTTTTTTCTACCTTTTTCATTGGAAAAGTGATGCCTTTTTCTGTAGTCTGAGGGTTTTCTGATATCTTCATTCCCTGTCACCAGTGTGTTACATAACAAAGCAGAATCCTTTTCACTATGCATTCTCTTTCCTTTACAGTCATTAGTCAGTTTTGTTTTCTTACTTGTTATTTGTTGTGAACTTCTTCCTTTCTTTCTTTTTTTGTTTCCTTGTAAACAAACCAGATCCTCAGATTGCTGAGTACTTGCATCCACAATTCCATAGTTCTCAGGGGCCTCATCATCTTCCATAGGGGTTGAATGTTCTTTGCAGAAAATAGATGCATCATTTCCTAAATCTGTTCTATTTGTTCTTTGTCTAACATTATTTAGTTCATCAGTCCAGTCATTAATTTATGAAACAACAGTTCTCCAAGCCATGCCAATTGCGCAACTGCAATCATCATCATTAAGTCTAGATTTACTACTAACAATGGTAAGCAAATCATGCAACTTTTGACACGAGAAACGTAGGTTACCAGTATTATCAGCTGTTACCTTTAAATATGCATAGCATTTATTACACTGTACAAGATATTTGTGCATTAGCAAATTGTTAATTGCATACTCATTTAAGGAATCCATATTCAGCTCCAATGAATAAAATATTGCAAAAGAAAAGAATAACCAAAATCAGCATCCACAGAATTCAGAGAGAACTTAAACGTCTATGACAAAAATCACATCAGCATTATACAACTAAATAATAAATTACAGTAAAGTTGTTCTGACCATACAAGTTTCACAAGCCAGACAGTAGTTGTGATTCCTTTACATCGCATGCAGTAGCTTCTGCTCACTATCTCTCGCAGTCGCATTGCCTTTTAACAGTACAGCTAAATTAATAACAAATTAAGATAGGATTGTTTAGATATGCTCAGGATTTTTCTTTCTGCAGTCTGTGTAAATTGTATAGCTGTCCAGGCCCCTTAGTGTGGCTAGAGCTTGCCTGTCTAAAAGCTATGCCTGTGAAATTTTCTTTCGGCTTTTCCTGGTTAGGGGTCGCCACACCGGAACTGATTGGCAGTAGATTTTTATGGTGCCGAGGTGCTAGCTTGACGCCCAACCTTCAACGAAAGGCACGCCCATTCACGCATGTCTTTCGAAGGACACTTGACCATGGGGAGGACATGCAGACTCCACACAGAAGGCGATCCAGCCGAGAATCAAATGGGAGAACCACTTGCTGTGAGGCAACAATACTACCGCTGCACCACCGTGGCCAACAGTGAAATTAAAGGTAAAACAACAAAATGTGAATCAGAATAATTCTTGTTAACAAGCAGTCTCTTCTTACCTAGAAACAGTGAAAAACAGTGATAAATACAATATAAATTCAAATAAAACATCTCTTACCAGTCAACTTCACAGTAAATCACAAACCAAGATAGGATTGTTTAGATAACATTCCTTCCTGAATACTAATTGTCTTTCCCATAATTTTGTTAATCTCAATAGCTGTTTTAGGTGAAATATAAATACATGCCAGTAATCATCCTCCCCTGCCAAATAACCCCTTATCACCACAAATCTGCTGTTACTGGCTTCCTTCTCATCTTCTATCACTTTTGGAGCCTCTGTTGCAATTAATATTATTACCCCTTTTCCTTTGTCACTTGATACTCTTCTGAATCCTTTGTCACTCGATACTCTTCTGAATCCTTTGTCACTTGATACTCTTCTGAATCCATTCTGAAGTCCATTCTTTGCAAAATTTGCATGCTTATTCCTATTCAAGTGTACCTCTTGTAACATTGCTGTTTGCACCCTGCACTTAATGCAATTCAGTATTCTAGAATTCTTGCCCATAACAACGTCATTTACATTTCTTGATATAATTGCTAAGGCATCCATTATGAAAAGAAACAATTACTTTCACATATTTTACATGAGTGTTTTTTGAATCTGTTTCCAACTTGCAGTTTAATGCACATATTAATATTTGGCAGGCCGATCTTGTATGCAGTTGTAGCTTTCCATCTTTGCTTTAACCCATGTCACATTTTCCAGACTTTGCTTCAGTAAAAACACTCAAGAAATGGTAAGAAAATTATGTATGTTTTCATATTTGGCTACCAATCTCTTTAACTCTTAGCAGACACACAAAACTATATACTTTTTCCAAAAAGAGAAGTTACCCCTCCATGTTGGGGTAGTTGCCCAAAATAGCTATACCCACAGGTTTTACATATTCTAAAGTTAGGCTTTATCATGATGGAAGTGTATGTTAGAGCATGTGTTCCCTTGCACCAAAAACATCCATTCCTGTCTCGTCTGTATATTTTTCTTGGATGTGAAAAACAACTTCTTTACTTTTGGTTCACTGATGTGTAGCATTGAGAATAACTGCAGTGCCTACCTTTAAATGAATACGTGAAATTATACACTGATATGTTTTATACTGAAATGTTAAATGGTGTTAGTAATGCATCCACATGCAAATGTGTTTTCTTCAGTAAAGTATAATTCAATTATTTTTGCTGAACTGCTTGCCACCCCCCCTTAATTATAATTATTCTCATACAAATGCCTCAGAGATCATGGTTCACTCATTTCCCAGTTAATTGCCTTCACCTGTAGACAGACCATCTCCAGCTGCAGCACTTTGCTGCTGGAAAGAACAGCAGCTCCTAGTTATACAGATGCATGAAATAGCTCTTGTCAAGTGCAGGAACACTCATTTTACATGCTTTCCATTTTCTAGTCTGTTTCCTCAGTAAAAGAACAACTTTTTACCCTTGTCTGCAGCACAAACCAAGGACATTAGTCGTCACCTCCACCTGTAAAACACCAGGGGGAAACCATCACAATTTAATACACACACATACAATCAGCACAATTCCAAATCCTTCCCTGGCAGCCCAAGATCACAGTGTTATACTGGTTGTATGTATATATTCATATTCAGACAGCATTCTCTTCATTTCATCTTCAGGTTCATGCACTTTTATCAGCTTCAACTGTTCTTTGTTTGACTTTATATAGTCCTCCACTTTCTCAATAAAATGGTTCGGAATGCATTTGATTGATGTCTTTTCTACAAATTACTAGAAGAACTTATTATTACCAAAGCAGACCCCTAAACCTCTTTTTGCTGAGCCGCTTCAAGACTCTTCCCCCACCATAATTTTTTCTTCTCCATTTCCAGTTGATTTTTCTCTTCCTTTCTCCAGATTTTTCTTTGACATTCACAAAGTATACTACCTAGTAACTGAATTATCCACACATTATGAGCCTCTACTGGCTCCTTTATTTATATTTTCTTTTTCACACTGAAAGAGTTCTAATCAACCTGTACTTCATAGTGCAGTCAGCTTAGAAATCCTCTTATGTCTTCCTTTCTTGTCCCTGAACTCCATTTAAAGTTCATGTGTCTAAATTAATTAATTAATTTACATTCTTTATTATTTAAATGTCCTTTTCTATTTGTTTATTCCTTTGTATTTTCTTGTTCATATGTATGCTTCATTGTAGTTCATGTCCATAGCTACAGAATGAACAGCCTACATCTTCTTTGTCATTATTGTCTTTACTGGCTTTAACGTCTGAGTCAGTGTCTTCCATTGTTCTTTATCACACTGCCCTCCTTGTATCCTTAAATGCATTGCAGTCTTATCTGAATCTTTTATATGTATTCATAGTCCATCAAAACAATACCATTTGGCTTATGATAATGTCTTCCAGTAACAAAATGTAAATTCATAGATAAGTACTAGGCTAGCTGCCTTTGTGGGCCATTTTAAGCCTAGCCAATTTCCCTTTCAAAGGTAAGAATCAAACCCTGTGCATTATGTTTGTGAGGTTAATATAACTATTATACTAATCACCTGGTATTCTCACTTCCCATATATATGCCCCAGCTGGAATCTCTAGACCTTGCAAAGGTGTTTGGCACAATTCCACAATTTGATAGCATAGATAAGCACTTCGGGTTAAATGTCAGTTCCTGTGTAACTTGTTGGATATTAAACTGGATCGCAACTAGAACCCAGAAAGATAAGGAGGGCAGCTACACCTCCTCCAAAAGACCTATCACTAGTGGTATATCCCAAGGTTCAATCCTTACTCCTCTTTAGCACATACTTCTCATAGGTCAAAACTAGTGTTAAGGGTTTGTGGCTGACCATGTCTGTATTTTACTCAGACTTAGTGCCTTCATACAATCCCTAGAGGACACCAAGATCCTCCAGACAAATAGCTGGTGTCAAAACCATGAACTAAAGCTAAAGCCAAGAAGTGTATAATCATATTCTGCAGCAGGCATGACTTCTTTGTAACTATCACATTCACAACATACCCCTGAAAATTAATCCTGTACTTAGGGATCTGGGAAACTAAGTTGACAATGAACTGTCCTTTGATCACCATGTATCCACTGTTGAAGTCATTTTTCATTGCACAGATTATTGTAAAAGGTATTGGGTCCAGATATGTACTCACAGTTATTAGTCCAGTCATTGAGTATAATGCTGATTTTGCTATGTACCTGTCCAAACACTTGTCACAATTGGAATGACCACAATGCATTTTCACCATGAAAAAAAAAAGTCAAGGCCCCAAATCATAAAAACTATGTAGACAATCTCAAATCATACAGGCTACTGAAAGGCGAACTCTGCCTTGCTTATAGAGCTTCAGTGATCCCAGGTCAGTCAGACCTATTACATATCTGGACCTAAAAGTGGTATAAACACTTGCTCAGGGGATCTCAGTCTCTTTTGTAGGTTAAATAGAACATGATGGAGAGAGAGATTTTGACTATCTTCCAATCCATATAATGTAAAGCACTTCTGTTACCCTATTCAGATGCATTTTAATAAATGTAGGGGTAACCACAAATTCATGCATAATTTAACACCTCTGTACCTCATGAATAGAGAAAACATGTACATTTTCCAACATATCCTTATTTGGCCTATCTGGGGGTTATTTGTGTGTAGAATATAAGGGCTGAAAACTACCACTGGAATGAAAAGCTAAGCTTCTTAAAATCTTCACACTTCAATAGCCTAGTACCTATGGACCTATGAACCTATGTCCTTGCTGGGACACCCAGTTGCTTTTGTAGTCTTGTTATAATAAGGATCTTCTCCTTGTCTCAGGATTGTCTACTGGGGACACTGCAAACTCACTTTGGAAGTCCTCTCCTTTGTCTGAGGAATAGTGTGAGGAAATAAGGTCTAGTACCATACTTTCCAGTGTATCAGATAGCAAATGTACATAAGTATGCTGCCGGCAGGATAACTGAATGGCCTCGTTCATTTGGCTGTTATCCTTTGCCTTTCATCTTGGTGATAAACCAAGCATTTCTGAGACAACTCATCTTTATATTAGTATTTGGTTCCTTTCTATACAATCTAATTTCTTCAAGATCCTAAGAAATCCGCATCATCCATGTTGGTGCCTCTATAGGTAAATTGCCAATATTCTCTTATCAGCTTCTCACACTAATTCCAGCGATATGTTATTCAGTGTTAACCATCATGCCATGTTTTATGCAGGTGGTCTGGGACTATGTTGTTCTCATAAGGACAAAAGGATATATACAGTATGTAAACATTATAAACTGAAATGTGTATAACTAAAGTCTCTACATTAGTAACATCATTCAGCCAGAATTCCCAGGTGGGCTTAGTTACTGTGATACCATTAATGTTGCTGCCACTTACTAACATTTTGTCTCCAGCAGCACTATAAAAGCAGTGAAAGTACTGGTAAACTATTAAAATGCAGTTCTGTTTTACTAACTGACCATTTCCTTAAATATTTAAGATACTTATACTAAGTAGCAATGCTATAATCTATAGGATTCAGTAATTAAATCAAAAGGTGCTCCAACAAAGTATTAGTTTAAGGGTGTGCACACTTAAGCAACCAGCTTATTGTACTTTTTTTATTTTTTATATTTTTTCCCTAACAGATTTCTTTGTTTTTCAACTGAATTGTACAGGTTATAGGTCACATTAAAGGTGGGAAAAGTTTTGAAATGATTTATTCTGGTCTCATTTTTTTATATTACAAAAACCTTGCATTTTAACAGAGGTGTGTAAACTTTTTATATCCACTGTATATTGTTTATCAGTATAAATTTTTCTGTTGTAAAAATATTTTACCTTTCTGTTTCACATTTATTTGCCTGTTATGGGAAATTAGTCAACTACTTAAGGAAATATATTCTAAAAGTAGGTAGGTAAACTGTACTAACAGTAGATAGGTAATAAACCCATAAAATATGACAAGTAAAGGTACACTATTTTAATTTAGTCTTTCTAGAAATGTACTAAGTGTTAATAAACTTCCCAGTTGTATGATCTCATGTTTGATTGCAAAGTGTTCTTATCCTTTCCTTATAAATTAACTTTCTTTGTGAATGCTATGACAGACATCAAAGCCAGTATCTAATACCAGCGTTTCCACTTCCAGTGTTAATACTCTGATTGTTCACCTGTCTCTAATCTTTCTTTGCACTTGCCAAATGCAGTGTGAATCAATTATTCTGTCATCATAGTACTTATAGTGCCTTGTTATTTTTTTGTCTATATTATGATTTATAAACTATTGAAACTTTCTCCAAGTAGCTCAAGCAGAATCCATAATTCACTTAACTGGGTGTTGCATTTCCTCATGTGTACTTCAAGAAGAATTAAAATGTCGTGCTGTAACAGTATATTGTCTTTTTCTCTTCTAGTAATATAACAAATGATATATGACAAAATATTGTGTAGTGATATGGTATGCTTTCTTTTTGCAACTTTTTGTTCTAGCAGTACAGTTATATTATGTGTACTTGCTTTTAGCTGTCTACTCCTTTCAAACTTTGATAGGAAACTGTCTACAATTTGCTTGCATTTACTGTAACAGAGCCTTATATATATATATATATATATATATATATATATATATATATATATATATATATATATATATATACACGTTTGTGTGTATGTGTGTGGACATGCATGTGTATGGGCGCGTTGTTGTTGCTATGGTGTATCCATATGTGGTACCTCTGGGTGCAGTTGGAAAATGTGTGTGCTGCAGTAGCAATGACAATCACGGGTGTTTAATAAGATGCAACACAGTTTGTTTATTTATTTGACGTGTTTGCCAGGAAAATCTGACTGGGCCAGAAAGTGCCTATTTTCAACAGAGACCCAGGAAGGAAAGCTCCACAAAACAAACTTTCAAAAATAAAGTACAGATATTTTAAACCACAAAGTATCATGTTACTCTACGAAACATAAGATTGAATAAATGTGGTAATGAGAAAAACATAGAACATATGTTGCATAGTAGAGTGCAATGAGAAACAATAACATGAGTTGGAGGAAAATATGTGAGGAAAAACTCATTAGTTATATTATTTATTACATAGATTAATATGTGATAAGTGATTTAGCATTGTGTTTGCATGTGTTCTTAAAGGGTAGTTGGGGACAATCAAACCTATTCTGACATAACACCATGGAGTCACTGCTCTTAATTCATCACTGTAAGTGGACAGCAATGCTGTTTCTGTTAACAGACTCCGTACGTAGAAGGTACGTAGAAGGGCTGTCTCTGGTTTGTGCTTGCACCCTTACTTATTTTCTGTATGCCAGTTGTCTTCCTGTTGCTCAGTAACATACCACTTCCGCACTTGTGGTCCACATTTCTCCCTGTGTAAGCACTTGTCCTTTCCTTTGCATTTTTCCATGGACTTAGCCATATGCATGCCCACCATGCCACTGAATCTTGTCCTTGTCTGCGAGGCAGAGGAAAAGAAAATTCACATCTTTTGAAATGCGCCTTAGGACTCTTGGTATCACTCATTGATCAGCAAAAAAATAATTACCCACTTTTCAAGGCTTGTATACTATGACCTACATGCAGTAGGAGACCTTCCCTTAGTAATGCTGAAATGGTTCTGACTGACTTGTGACATAGCTGCCCACAGAAGAGTATAATAGTATACTGCTGTTACACTTTTTTATATTATTTCCCCCTTATCCTCTATAGAAGCTTTTGGATTTAGTGATGAATTGAGCCATTTGCCCAGAAGAGTCTGTAGTCATACTGTAGTATTTATTGCAAAAGTTCAATAAATATTAATTTAAAGATATCAGAGTACATGTAGATGTTATCTCAGCTATAGCTTTGTATCATTCCAGGAAAAGGAACTCTGTTTAGCAACTTACTATTACACAAACATAAACTGAAAGCATTTTTTTTGCATTCTGCAATGTGTTTTTTCTTGTGTTCCTGAGCTTATTTTACGTGGCTGACCTTTTCCTTCCTTTAGCAATTTAGTAAGTTTTATTTTAATTGCTGTTATATCATCTCGATTAATCTGGGAACTACAAATTGTGACATAAAAAATTAGTGGTTGCTTACAGCAAACAATGATTAAACCAATATGAAAATTCATTTAATCTTACAGACTGAATCTTTTTATAGTGAGGCAAACCAATACATCCTACAGAAAATGTAAAGCTTCATTGACCTACACTAACAAATAATGTTAGCAAAGTAAGTTTAACAAAAGAAAATAACTTTTGCTATGTGTTTTTCCTTCATGTAATACCCATAATGGGTCTATGTTAAATATTCGAACATCCAAAATGTCGAACGTTACATGGTCGAGACCAAATGTTCGACATTTGGATGTTCGAATATGAAATAAAAAAAAGAAAAACACACCTTAACAGTGCAAACAGGGGGGCAACCCCCCCCCTCCACTTAACTATACCAACTCTGAGACCGCACTTCAGTGCAGAAAATAGAAATTCTCCCATTCTGCACCATACAGCGCCATTGAAAGTCAGTCTTCGAACACTTGAAATTTCAACTGTTTGGTCTCGACCATGTAACGTTCGAAATTTTAAGTGTTCGAAGAATTGACATAGATCCCCCCCCATAACATGTAACCAAAAGCTCAGTCCTGGGATACAGTACCACTCTGCATTCCAGCTTGCTGGCTTAGATTTTGTTTGCTTTTCCTGTAGTCTGGAAAGCTGCCACTTGGTTTACATTTTAAGAGTTTAAATGGGCACAGTACTAAATGCAGTGTTTGTTTGTGTCTTTCGGCTTTTCCCGGTTAGGGGTCGCCACAGCAGAACTCCGGTCCGCTAATGATTGGCAGTAGATTTTTACGTGCCGAGTTTGCCAGCCCTGATGCACAACCTTCAACGAAGGCACGCCCATTCATGCATGTCTCCACACAGAAGATGCTCTAGCTGAGAATCAAACGGGACAACGTCTAGCTGTGAGGCGACGACACTACCGCAGCACCACCACCGCAGTGATTCCTCAAAAAGCAAGGGAATTCTGGAGTATTGTTTTTTTCTTTTAATAAAATATTTGGCCAGCCACAATCTCTTTTGTAAGCACATCCATGCTCATCTGTACTGTTCCCAGCATGACCTGTTGCCAAATGGTTTCCCTTCTTCAGAGACAAATTGACCTTTGTCCAAAAAATTCCACAAAGGAGATAGTAAAGAAGTATTATTGAGAGACTTTCACAGTCCACTGGTCCTAGGTTTCATGGTGCAGTCCCCTAACTCATGGATGCATAATATATTAGACTGTGACTGCATATTTACCATTGTGAACAGCTCTCTGTGTCCATGTTTTGGAGATTTAATAGTATCATATACAGCTACTTGTTAGACAGCTAGGGAGACTACTGTGGAGCTCAGTCAAATTTCCTAGTTATCCAAGAGTGTCTGGTTAAGTGACTTGCTCAGAGTAGCGCAGCAGGCAAATTGAGACTGAGGCAGTCAACTCCTGGACTACATGAAGCAGCTTGTTAAAAGCTCAAAGCTTTAAATGTCTGGACTACAGAACAAAATATCCTTCCTGATTATATAGCAGGGGATGGTTACGATCCTTACACCACAGGGTAATATGTTCAGCAAGCATCTGTTGTGTTACTCTCCCCTTACCTAAATCTCCAGTTGCTGCTGTGTAGGCATGCTATACCTTGTCTCTGCCCAACCCCTTTGAGTGACAGAAAAGAGCTGGTTTCATCTGCCCTTTCCAAGTTAAGTGCAAAAAACATCTATTACTAATAACGAGATGATGCATTGTCTTAAGTGCTGCACTTCAGAAGAGTGATAACTCCCATATGTTCTTATGAGACAGTTTTCACTACTTGATCTGCTTAAAACAGCTGTCATTTTTCATACCCACTCACATAGCAGATCAGTGCATTGCATTATGTGTGTTCAGTCCTTATTTCCAACTGCTTTATGGCTGGCCTGTATAAGAAAAAAAAAATTAAAATGCTGTAAGCAGGTATTTCTTCTTTGTGCACCATTAGCCACCTGTGCTAGCTGTGATTTCGCTTTTAGTTACACTTTTCTGTCCTTGACAAGGCCTGTTCCACTTCAGTCAGAGCACATTGTTGACTTTCCCTTACATTCACATGACTAGTTTGAAGCACGCCAGCTGCCTATATTTGTGCAGGCCCTTCTGTTATTTGAAGAGTCCTCAGCTTTCATTGTGTACTCTCAGTTATCCAAAACAAACACATTCTTTTCCATTTTTGTGTTTTGTTGCTTTCTGTCCTAGATTATATTTAACAATGCCTTTAATTTCACTCTATGCCATACTCCCATAATCTTACAAAAGGAGAAATTTGACAAAAACATGGAGTTTTCCATTTGAGAAGTAAAGTAAACGTGTTTTTTACCATGTAGAAAAAATAGATCGAACAATCTCCAGTATTCCTTTTTATTTTCTACCTCCACTTCTCCCAAACACCCGCTCCCTAGTCACATTACTCAGGACTGTTATTGGTTCTTGTACAGGAGCAAAATGTATTAACTGCAGTATTATCACTGTTACAATGCACATTTTGACATTTAATGCAATGTAGTATTTGTTCTCTCAAGAAGTTCTGACCTACTTTGCATGCATCAGAAATAATTGCTCATAATTATGAGAGTATGGCATAGAGAAGAAATTAAAGGCTTTGTTAAATATAATCTAGGACAGAAAGCAACAAAACACAAAAATGGAAAAGAATGTGTTTCCCCAGGCTAGTGAAAGCGGATAACATATGCATACTAAATCTAGAGCAATTTATAATAGTTTTTCAATCTTACTCACAAACACTGGCTAATCTACAATGTATGTACTGTACCTGTGTACTATGTATGTATTCTACCTACATTCCAAAGTTCAGCTGTACACCACAAATCTATTACTTACCTTTATTTTTAAAATTAATATCTTTTTGATTGATCTCTCCACTGTAACTGTTTGGACCGCATGCCACTGTAAAAACATGTCTCTTGTAATTTGTGTGTATACTGATTATGTCTAAATAACTAAATGTGTCTGTAATTTTTCTTTGTGGAGCTTTTCTCCCCGGGCCTCTGCTGAAAAAGGGCCTTTTCGGCTCAGTCAGACACCCCCGGTTAACAAATGTAAAATAAAATAAAATAATTATGTTTCCTTAAAGTAGTACTGTCCTGTAAACATTTTATTATGTATTTGCCATTTTTTCAGACAAACGTATTAGTCCTTACGTTTTTCAGAATTAATTGTCTAATATTTTTTCAAGACTTTGCATGCATTTTCACTGTATTAATATATGGAAAATTGCTAGTCTTTTTTCTTGTACTACCAGCAAATTTGTCTGTTTCATATTGTGTTTTACTTTTGTCGTATGTCTCACATTGTGGCTGAAAGGAGACCTCGGACCAAGTCATTTAACTAGTTTACAATTTTAAATATGCAAATGTTTAAATTACACTTGTGTTCCTGTCTGCCCTCAGTGATGCACTCTCTGACATACGTGGTATTCCCTGTTGCACATTTTTTTGTAGTAAAGGAAGTCATTTTTGTACGCATTTCTGTTTATTCTGGAAAAAGTGGTTTGACATTTCCTTTGTGATTTTTTTCCTTTCTCATCATCCAGCTTTCCAATGAGAACTTATTCTTATTTTATGTGCAGTTAAATGACTTCCATAAGACTATTTTTATTCTGTAGTTTACTGTATCATTATAGTAAGAGTTTTGTGAACCAAACCTACTTTTCTGCCCATCTCCCTCTTCTAATACTGACTTCTTTCTAAACCAGTCATTTTTAATGATATCCTTGACTCCTTTCTTCTGCTGCAGATTAGCCTGTCTTTGTATGTGAACCATGGATGCCCTATGGCATTTCCTGCAGTCGCAGAAAAGCAGATGTATGATCTGTTGCTGAAACTGCCTACATACAAGAAATCTAGTCAGATTAGATCAGATGCCTAGTATTTAAAGTTTCTGCTAACTGCATGTCTTATTCAGTGGCACATTTCTTCAGACTGTCATTCACACTCTGCTGTTTCTTCCATTTAGATATCAGCCTCTCAGGCCTCATTGCCAGATTTCATTTTCCTTCCCATAGCATGTCATAAGATGTCTGTCATTCCATCCTTGCTAAATAATTTGAAAGCTTGTTTTGAGACAGATATAAAAAATCTGCACTATCAAATTCTGTATTATAATCTACATCATTTTAGGTCAAACAGAGGAATTACTGATACGGGATAACTAACTGATGCCTTATTATGTTATGTAGACTATGAGCTTCTCACTGGTGGTGACGTCACTGAGCTAATATATGCTTTTCTTCGCATCAAGCACTCATCGTCTTTTAGAGTGGCACAGTGGTTGCATTGTCTCCTCTCCTCATAGCAAGAGGTTCTCCGGTTCAATTCTCGGCTGGGGTGCTTTCTGTGTGGAGTCTGCATATCCTCCCTATGTTCTCATGGGTTTTGTCCAGCCGCTGTGGTTTCCTCCCACATTCCCAAGACATGCTGCAGGTGGACTGGGCATTCTAAATTGGCCCTAGGTGTGAGTGTATGCTTGTGTATGCCTTCTGTAGATGGTTGGGTGCCAAGCTGGCAAAGCAACACCATAAAAGTTTACTGACACTTGTTCTGCAGACCGTTGATCCACTGTGGTGATCTCTAACAGGAGCAGTCGAAAGGCGAAGAAGAAGAAGCACTCATCTTCTAGATGTACTGAAATGCATAGGCTGCATCTCAGGCCCTATGTTCGAAAGAATGGCCAAAACCTTTTCCACACCTTATAGTATACAAACCACAATCTGGAAAGCTGACCTGAATGGCCCACTGTATGCAGTCTAGTTATCTGATAGGCCACTTGCTTTGCTACTGGCTTTCAGAATGACCAGAAAGACCTAGCCAAGCTAATGGGTTGCCTAAGGAAGAGGGAGCTTCTCATTAATATCAGCATATGAGTTTGTGCTCTTTGGCACCAAATAAAAATTGAATAACATCCCACCAAATTGGTGTCTATAGTTCTGTGATGATTTGTAAAGATCATGCAACTTTATGCACCTTGAGATTCCTATGGAGTCCCCTTTTTGTTCAAATGCAAGGCTTAAAGCAAAGTACTGCATAGAGACAAAGTCCTCTTCTTTCAGGGCCCTTTGTTTTAGTCCTTGTTTCTTCTTAAAGTGAAAATAACAAATTAGCAGACAGACCATTTTATGTCGTCCTTCCTTCGACATTAATAGAGATGGATGCCTGCATATGCAGAGCACAGCTTTTCATAAAAAGCTAGCAAACTGCTCTCTCATCCACTGTCTCTGCCAAAAATATTCCCCCTCATTATCATGGGCTGCTGTGCTCAGTGCTGGTACTACAGTAATATGCAAGTCATTATCGTTGTCAAGTATCTCTGCTTTCTTACCTCTCTTGCATGTAGTATACTTTGCGTAACACTACATTTAAATACATTTAAATACATTGTTTTCACATTTGTTAGGTTTATCTGTATGCTCCCATTTATTCAAGGGATATTCCACAGTATGCATTGACAAACATGTTGAATACTTATGTTTCGGTCTTTTCCTAATGCAGTGTAGCCATTTTGTAAAAAAAATATCCTCATATTTTAAATAGCTTTTATGCTCAAACCTTTGATAAGCAAAACAAACAAAAAAAAAGATAAAGAGAAAAATAAAACACATACTTATGTTCTCTGTTATAATTTTAAACATCCAATTTCAATGTCATTGGTGACCCAAACTGTATATAAACACACTACAGTTTATCCAGTCTAAATTTTACAAAGCTCTGGATTTCGTCTTCACAAGAACAAATACGACCAGGTAGAAACTAGAACTAGTTGCAACTTTTTTATACATCCCCCCTCCACCTGGGAGGGTATATTGGTTAGGGTGTTTACTTCACAGGCAGAAGGTACAAGGATGAATAGCTAGTTGGCTCATGGACAGGGCATGTAGTTAAAGTGAGTGAATTCAGATCCATCAAGAGGCCAGTTACTAGTAATGTGCCACAGGGCTCAGTACTCTCACCACTCCTGCTTGGAATATACTTCTCTGAAGTCAAGACTAATGTGGAAGGCCTTTGGATAATGACTGAAGATGATGATGCTGAAGACTGCAAGCTGGCGACAATCACTGAATCCTGCAATGAAATAGATATCTTTCAGGAGGGTGTAGATCAGACAAATGATGGGTGCCAGATCCATGGCCTAAAACTAAATGTAACAAAATGTATTATCATACCCTTTGGGAAGTCAAATACCCCTGCAAATCGCAACATCAGTAGCACACCCCTAAGAGTAGATTTAGAGGTGAGAGCTCTATGTACACAGATGCAGAATAGCCTGAACTTTGACCGCCATGTGTCCACGGTGATGAGGAAGACCTTCTGTGTGGCACAACTTAAAAGTAAAGGTAAGCATCCGCATCCAAGGAAGTTAATAGTCCCACTGTACTCATCTCTCATTAGACCAGTAATATGCACTGTTTGCATGTACTTCACTAGGTACGTACAGCAGCTGGAGTGACTTCAGAAGTACTTCAAAAAAAAAAAAAAATACTGGGTGTAAACAGCATGTGCTATGCGGATAGACTAAAATCCCAATCCTGCTACTCTATCTCAAACTGACTGTTAAGGGGTGACCTGTGCCTGACCTACAGGGCACTCACAAATCCAGCCCTGATGGCACTACTACACATCCACAAGTCAAAGAGCAAGAGAGTCACCTTTTCTAGGGATCTAAACTTAGTCAGCAACTCAAATAAAATGCACTGGAGAGACAGATATGTGTCTGAGATTGCTCTTCATTGGAACAGGCTTTCTGTTCATGTTAATCATAACCTTTCCCTGGCCCTCTTCAAATGCAGTTTGGATCAATGGATGAGGAAATTGCACATTCACACCTGGGGTAGCACCTGTATCCCTGATGGACAGGGGCAGTTTGTAAGACAGGCACAAACCCATGCCATCCTCTTCCCCTTAGGGGCCATATGTTGGGTATAATTGGATTATAGTGGCTACGCTTGTACGGGCTCTTGAGCCATTAGCTTGGTCATTTCCTGTGAACCTATACCCAGTTTCCCTCCCTCCATTTCTCATTTCCTTGCACCACTTTCTTTCTATTTCCTTAGTCTGGCAACCTCTCCAAGTCGTTTACTCAATGTGTTTGTTCAGTATAACTGTGAGTTGATTTTTTCCACAAAATGCATTCCATACTGACCACAACGTCTAACCTTCTGCTTCCCCTGGCCTTTCCTTCTTGTCTTAGATTTTCCAACAACAGCTTTACTCCCTTCAGTGTTGAGCTTGCAAGTTGCTTCCATGTCATTGTGATGGCTTTTTTGCTGCTAGTCCATTTCTCCATACCAGTTCCCATATCATTACATTTTCGACTTACTATTTCTGTACCCTCAAAAAGTAATTTATTTCTGACACCCCCCGTGTTAGTTATCTCTTTTACTATTTCAGTCAAACCTGTTTTAAATTTCTGTAAACTAGGGCAACTCCAGAAAAAAAGCTGACAATCTCCTTTTTCCTCTTTTAAGCATCTCAACATGTATCTTGGGCTGCAGATAGAATTTTGTTTTTTTTTTAACCTGTGTGTAAAAGTACTAATGCAAGCACTTCCAGGCAAATATGTGAAATGTCCAACTACTTAAAGCTTTCCCTGGCATTAAACATAATTGGTACCTATGCTTTTCCAGTAAGTCTGTGTTCAGCATCTTTTTCCCATTCTGTTCTATGTTTAGCTGCCTGACGTTGTTTTAAATTCAATAATCTTCTTATTCAAACTAGCTATTAACATTTTATCCCAAATTCTGTTTTCCCTCAAATCATTGAACCACTTCATCAGTTCAGGGCATTGTTCACCTGATTTTTTTACTCAATTTGTTTTCTCTGTTTCTCTCTTTAATGTGTAAAAGTTAAAATAATTTCCAGCAGGTGGATTAAAGAACTTCCCTGGCATCTTCCCACTCCATCAATCCATTCTTCCCTATTAATTGGGCCCAAAACAGTGTCTTTGTATTTAAAAGCCTCCCATCAGGCAGGAACTGCTTTGAGATCCTCTATTGGCATGCTTACTTCCTATTGGTAAAATATCCAGCCTCTACTCTTTCAGCTGACTTAACAAAAACAGTCCATTCAGTTCCTTACTTACAGTATTTAATAATGGTCAATCCATTTCCTTGCTTCTTTCTCCTCCAGAAGTTTTTTTAACATGCCTACATCCTCAAGTCTGGCATCTTTTTCACAGAGCATTTCCCTTCATTTAGCCTTTAAAGCCTGAGTCTAACGTCTCACTAAGTAAGTTAGGTGTACTGTTTTTAAGTAGTGCCTTATGTCAAGAACCCTAACCCCCCCACCCCCATCCCCACTCTTTTGGCATAGTGACTCTTTCCCAGCTTATCTTCTGTCTATCCATCTATAAAATATCCCACATCCGATTTTTTTTATTTTGTCCAAGATCCTTTGGTCTGATGGGGGAGGCATACTTAGTTTTGTGTAAATCACCACCAGTTCACCTTACCTAAGGTAGTGCTTTGCTTCATAGGTTCCTCCTTTAGGTTCATAGGAGATTACTAGGGTAACAGCTCAAGAGCCTGTTACAAGCCTAGCCAATATAACCCAATTTCAATTTATTTATTTATGTGCATTTGTTTACAGGGAAAGTCCAACTAAGCCGGGGGGGGGGGGGGCTCCACACCTAGAAAAAAAAGTTACAGTAAAATAATTAAATAATTAAATATATTTTACAAACATATGGCCCCTAGGGGCAAGAGTATGGCATGGATTTGTATCTATGCTTTGAGTACCTTACAGATTGCCCCTGTCCATTAGGGGGACATGGGCACTATCCCAGTTGTGAATTTGCAACTCCCCATCCATTGATCCAAACTGCATTTGAAGATAGCCGAGGAAGGGCTCTGCTTACCCTGGGTAGGGAGCCTGTTCCAAAGAATGGGCAATATCTAAGACACATATCTGTCTCTCCAGTGTGTTTTATTTGAATCACTGACCAAGTTTAGATCTTTAGACTGGCTGACCCTCATATTGTTTGACTTGCGAAAGTGTCGCAGCTCCATCAGGGCTGGATTTCTGAGTGCCTTGTAGTTCAGGCATAGGTCACCCTTAATAGTTGGTAGGAGACAAAGTAAAGGAAGAGGGTTGTAGTCTATCCATGTAGGACATGTTGTTTACACCCTGTATTTTCTTTGTGAGGAACCTCTGAGGTCAGTCTAGCTGTTGTAACTACTTCTATAGGCACCTAATACTCTCCTTTTAAATATCCATCACCATCTCATTACAGCCACTGTAACTGTTTGCTATTACAATCTATCACTTTGCTACTCATGATACTTTTTTCTACTTTCCTTAAATATTCTTAACTAACTAAACAAGCAAACGTACCTGTTATATTGCCCATAGGCAAAATATGCTGTGTTATCCTCCCATGCCATCCAGGATGGCCCTTCCTTATATCCAGTCTTCTTTCCCATTGATTCACTACACACTGTCCATTCAAGAATCCATCCACCTGTATTGTTTTGATTTACATATCTAGAACTCACTCATTCTTGTATCCACACCTTCATGCATCATTCCTCATATTCCCTTTACTTCATATGCCAGCCTGTTTTATGCTTCTTCTTGGCCACACTCATCCTGTCCATCTCCCATAAGCATCTCAGCAAAGGAGGGAAGGAAATATTGTCTGCATTTATTCCATAAACATAATTAGCATAATTTATCAAGTCATAAAGTGTGGCGAGCACCGCATCCATCACATTTCTTCTCTCTTCTTTCAGTAAAGGGGTAACCATCCATATCCACGTCTCCTTCCACACATATACATTATCAGGAGGGCTAAATGGCACACCAAACTCCAGTCACCACCATAAGCATATAATTCACTGGTGCTCCATCCTTTCCTATTCTGTTTCATTCACCACTCTCCCTTTCATTCTCCAGTCCCCAATACCTTACTTAATCACTAGTTATTATTATCCAACTTTTGTTTTCATCCATTGCTCATAATCCACAAGCACAAGTTACCTTCTACACAGTCTTCAGTGAACAAATAAACAAATTACTAGTGTCCCCAGATGACATTACTTAACCCCCAGTTTTAATGCAATCCTTTTATATAAATTGGTTTGCCTACACTCAAGCTTCCTAGGCTTTCTACCCAATATATTTAAATGTTTAGCCTTCTATAGAATATTATCAAACATCTATAGGGAAGCTGAATGATTGCCAACAGTGATTGTAACACACAATGTATGCTTAAAATATTAATATTGGTTAGAGAATGGGCTTACTGTTCTTTAACATCCTTCTCGGAGAATGAACGTTCTCCAGCAGAGTATTAATGTACAAGTAATGCCCGCTGAAAAATGAGTCTGCCGCTTCACAGCACCATATCAAGCCACCGTGGAGCTTGGACTGAGAGACAGAAAGGCCACCATTATTTTACACTCGGTAACCAGCGCTTTTGCTGTTTAATGAGTGTAAAATAAAATGAACGTAAGTATAACTAGTCATACTTGTAGACAGTTGTCATTTGAGCCCCACTTGCATGCTTCATTTTGTATTACTCCCGTGCGGTTCTTTGTACATGTAATTGTGTACTTGCACTTATGTGCTTAAAACTGCTTCTCACTTTAGTTGCCACATGCATCTATATAGATGTTTGCTTGCACAGAGTACCCTTCAGTAACTGCTCTTTCTGCTGTACTGTAAATTGCTGCACTGTGCTACATAATATATCTGTATTAATCTGGGGGTTACTGTTCCTGTGTAGATCCTACATTTGGTTGATGCAGGAGACAAAGTCTTAGCTCTGGTGTTTGAGTGTATTCAAGATGCTACATGCTATATCCCTATAATTCTTCTCTCCCCTTGCACTTAGTCCATGTCCTCTTCAGTGCCTCCATGGGTTCTTCGTCCAGCACCCATTCTAGTAGTAAATTCCTTAAGTCCACCATTATATCCATGAATAACTCTTATGGATTTAGTATACAGGCAGATGGTCCCTACAGTCGGATGATTATTCCCTTTCCTCTTTTGTTTCAAAACAATCCCATCAACACTACCTGAAATGATGCTATATTTCCATATCTTGTGTCTCCACATAGTATGTTCTGATGTCTTTGTGAGAAGTGCTGTAGCTTATCTACTATCTGATAATACCTCACTGCTAACTTTCCTCTGGACTTTTGTCAGCCTGATGTCCTCTTCCTTCTATGGTATCCAGAACTGATTGTAGTACTCAAGGTGTGGCCTGACCTGGGTCCTGTAGAGTTAAAGCTTTTCATCTTTGTTCTGGAATCTACCTCATAAGGATACAGACAAGCATTCTGTTGGTCACCGCTGTTGCTCTTGTTCTTGGTAGTCCAGTTGATATGTAATCAATTCCATCAAATTCATGGCCTACTTTATTGCTCCCCCTGCTGATACTTCACACCAGGGTCACTACAACCCATATGCGGCACTTAACATTTTCTGGACTGAGCCTCAGCTCCCAACTTTAAGCCAGCTTGGTCAGCATTTCCCCTACTGTATGCCCCACTTCTGCACCTTTGTGTCATCAACGAAGAGGCTGATCTTCTCTGTTCTCTCAGATATGTCTGAAATAAACACAATGAAGAGTAATCCAGCCAGAAGCAATCCCTGTAGTACAGGACGTGTCACATTATTTTTGACATAGTTTGACTTACACTCTTTTGTGCCCTACTGCTCAATCATGCAGAAAACCAGTTCCTTATCCTATTCTGATTTTTCTGGGTTTGTTAGTCAAGTGTAAGGGATCTTTCACAGTTTGCTTATTGTTAGTGAGATTGCATATGCTTGTATTCCCCTGTTGTGATTTTCTGTATCTAATAAAACTGGATCAGATTTCCCTGACACCTTCTTTTGGTTGTTTACTCAACTTGTTTTTGTGTTCTGTAAGTCACTGCCATATATGAAAATAACCATTCTTTCCCCTACGATTCTCACTAGAATGTTTTCTGCTACTGTTAGTACCCTGAAATTTTTCAGGATTTTTTTCTTTCCAATACAGTCGTTCACCAGCTGAATATAAAAAGATGCTTCAACAAAGTATTAGTTTAAGGGTGTGCACACTTATGCAACCAGCTTATTGTACGTTTTTTTATTTTTTATATTTTTCATATAACAGATTTGCTTGTTTTTAAATTGAGTTGTACAGGTTATAGGTCAAATTAAAGGTGGGAAAAGTTTTGAAATTATTTATTCTGGTCTCATTTTTTATATCACAAAAACCTGGCATTCGTATATATATATATATATATATATATATATATATATATATATGGGTTCATGTCATTTGATCGACAGTTCATTTGATCGACAGTTCATTTGATCGACAAGCATTTTAGGTGGGGGGCTTCGCCCCCACACCCCCCAATGTGGGGGGCTGTGCCCCCCACACCCCCCCTAACTATATATATCAACTCCAGGGTCGGACAACATTGGGGAAGGGGGCAAATGCTTGTCGATCAAATGAACTGTCGATCAAATGAACTGTCGATCAAATGACATGGACCCATATATATATATATATATATATATATATATATATATATATATATATAAATCAGTGGCCCAACAAGTAGCACACTTGCCTTTGGTACTGGAAGATCATAAGGCTGTAGGTTTCTTTTCCCCACTCCAGGTGACTGGATCACTGACATTGCAATGCAGCACTGGGAGGTGCTGCAGTCATGGGTGTGCCTTCCTTCAGATGGGCGTTAACCCAAGGAGCCATTTTCTTGAGTTGGTGGTAGCTCAGGTTGATGTAAAAGATCCCATGGAACATGTCGAAAAATTTGGATACATTTTCTAATGCCAGAGCTCCCAACTTTTACCAACAGCATTTGGAACAAAGTAACTAAGGAAAACACCCCAAATTAGGAACACATTTTAAATGATGACACTATTATCTTAGAAATTCTCAAAATGATTTCCAATGTTAGGAGGAATGGAAAAAAAAAATTTGAGAAACATTAAGGGGGTGTCCCTACAAAATAGTGGCAGTTGAGAGGTCTGCATGATGGCCTTGCAATACAGATGCCACCTCGGTTCTTCCCTTAAAAGATGCCTTTAGCTTAGTAGAACAACAAAAGATAGATAAATAAAAAATTTGTATATGTACATACCTATGAACATTGGAGTGTAGCCAATGAGCCAGCCTGTTCCTGGGAGGTGGGAGGAAACTTGGCACTCTGAGAAAACCTCATGCAGGCACAAGAAGAACATAAAGAACTTCAAGCAGATGTAACTGCCATTGGTTTGCAAATTCATGTTTTGCAGCATTTTGCATAATTAAATACAGTCCACAGGGAAAGAATTTCGCTGTAATGGGTGATACGATTCAAGAAGAACTTCACAACTCTAGGTGCAACTATTTATTAGGTACATCAACACACAGGTTAAGCGCTTTCATCTAACATAGTAGACTTCTTCAGAACACAAAGTAACATTCACCTCAAGATTATATATCCCTCCTAACCAATCAAGCACATTAAACAATCAAGACAATTACAATTAATTAGACAATACTAGTCCATTAAAGTGCTCCGTGCTCTCATTAAAAACAAGCTAAAAGATATTCTTGTACAAGGAAAACCTGACTAGTGCTGAACATTTTAGTTTGTTTTTAAGGAGAGCACTGAGCACTTTAATGGACTAGTATTGTCTAATTAATTTCAATTGTCTTGATTGTTTAATGTGTTTGGTTGGTTAGGAGGGATATATAATCTTGAGGTGAATGTTACTTTGTGTTCTGAAGAAGTCTACTATGTTAGATGAAAGCACTTAACCTGTGTGTTGATGTACCTAATAAATATTTGCACCTAGAGTTGTGAAGTTCTTGAATCGTATCACCCATTACAGTGAAATTCTTTCCCTGTGGACTGTATTTAATAGTTGCTTTTCGCTGTATTTTTGACTTTACATTGTAGCATTTTGCATAATGCAGGCTAACAAGGAGACTGTACTGAAAATGCTGCATTAGAATTTTCAAAGTAACATGTATGCTTACAGAATCCTTCAGCTCTGCAGAAAATATGAGGTCTTCATAAAAACTTTGATGACGGAAAAATATCAGTCTCCAAAAACTAGCTGTATAAAGTTGTGTTAATGTACAAGTCAGCTAATATAAATTGCTGGAGATGAAGTGTATTCTTAGATGCTGATTGGGTACATATGATGATATAATGTAACATAGTGTTTTCTTTTTGGAAAGAATTTAACAATTTTACTTGAGCATTGTGGTTGGATAGCTGTAGTATTTCTAAATCCTTGATTTTATTTAATGCTTCAATTCCTGAAATTATTCCTATAATGCAAGTGCAAGTGCCTCTTCTTTAGTCTACAAAATAATTGGAAAAATAAAACTACCCCATTATTGAATTTATAAATATAGCAAAAATTCTTTGTGAGAATGAATTGTCAGCTGTTAAGATGAGACCATCAAATGTTACACATCTTCATAAATCTTGGCTTAAACTTATGGATATACTTGCAAAATATTAATAGTTTTAACATTGTTTTCTATATGATATTCATGTTATGGTCTCTTGTAAATAGTTATATGGTTGTCAGGTTTTTTTCTTCTCTCTGTTATTGTTAAAATTTTAATAAAACTTTGTAAAAAAACAAAAAAAAAACTGGGTGTACACCCCAGGAACTCCAAAAATTGCTGCACATACCAAGGCTGCCTTTTGAAAAAAACCCATAGAAAAGAATGAAAACCCCCTCTCACCCCCTAGAGGGCCCATCTCTGTACCGGAAGAATACAAAGTTCCTGTAATCACAGCTGCACAGGTAAAAAAAACACACTCTCCAAAGCCAAGAACACAGCATCCATGGGACCTGACAATATCCCAGGCTGCGTTCTACAGAATGAACTGGCACCCCACTTAAGTACCATGTTCAATCATAGCCTCACCTCAGGCTTTGTATCCACTGAATGGCATACCATGACGGTTATCCCACTCCACAAAGGGGGAGCCATGACGGACCCTGGGAACTACCGGCCCATTAGCCTGACAAGCCTGGTCTGCAAGGCCATGGAACATATCATCATGGAACTCATAAACAAAGACATTGGTAGTCTCCAAACTCTGGACCCCCACCCAGTTCAGGTTTGTAAAAGGCAGATCATGTCTCCTAAACCTGATAGACTTCTTTGAAGTAGTCACCAAAGCCATAGATGAGGGTAAGATGGTTCACACAGCCTATCTAGATCTTGCCAAGGCTTTCAATACCATCCCCCTCTCTGGAATTATAGATAAACTCACTAAACCAGGTATAAATCCCTATGTCACAAGATAGGTTGCCAACTGGCTCATGGATAGAAACCACACTGTGAAAGTAGCAGACTCCAAATCCAACTTCAGACCAGTGACAAGTGGAGTACCACAGGGTTCAGTCATGGGTCCTCTCCTGTTTGGTATCTACTTCTCTGAAGTACAGGCTAACACAGAAGGTCTTTGGCTAATGAAGTTTGCAAATGACTGCAAACTGAGAGCCATAATTGAAAATCCTAACAATGTGGGTATCCTACAAAAAGGCCGCAGATGCCTGGTGTCAAAGCAATGGCCTGAAGCTCAATGCCAAAAAGTGCATTGTCATCCCTTTTGGTAAAAACTCTGTACCCATGAACTACCACATAGGTGGTAGTCTACTTAACATCGAAAGTGTAATAAGAGACCTTGGGGCACAGGTGGACAGTAGTTTCTCCTTTGATAATCACATCGCCACAGTAGTCAGGAAATCCTTCTACATGGCACACCTCATCACAAAAGGTTTCTCATCCAGAAAAAAAGAGGTCATTGTTCCCCTCTACTCATCACTCATTAGATCCATTATAGAGTACAGCGGCCCTTTTGGTATGTACCTCACAAGACATCTACAACAACTGCAGAGGCCACAGAAATACCTCACAAAGAGGATTACTGGCCTCAAACAGATTCCCTACGCAGACAGTCTCAAAAAACTCCAACTTTACTCCGTCCCATATCGCCTATTCAGAGGCGATCTCTGCCTAACATACAAAGCTATGTCAAACTCAGAGCTGTTGGACGTGCTCCACTTAAAGAAATCCCAATCCCTCTGAACTACACACTGTAGGGAACTAAACCTTGTCACCACAATAAACAAAACATGCTGTAGGGATAGATTCCTGTCCCAGAGACTTCCCATACTCTGAAACAGACTAGCTATCTATGTCAAACAGAGCTCCTCTCTCTTCAAGAAAAATCTTGATAGATTGGATGGGAAGTAGGAAATTCACCCCGGGGATCACTTCTGCAGCTCTGCTCGACAGGGGCACAGGAAAATAATTTTCATGGGTGGCAAAAGCCAGAGTACCTTATATAGGCCCTAGGGCCAATAGCCTAGTACCTACCTCTGAACCTATAACCTAGCATGCTAAAGCAGACCATCTCAGATATGAACAAACTCACAAGAATAACTCAAATTTTCTAGACATAGATCATTTATCAAACAAGTAGATTAATTAACTAAATCTAACAGCAATTTACCTACCTCTGACTGCTTGATGACCAGTTAGAATTTTTTTATGCTTCACTTGCATGTAGGGCTTCTCATTTGGAAGATGGGCATTGTGACAAACAGATATATGTCCTTTTATTCATATGTTACTGTATTCATAACATGAGGGAGTTCTCCGCCAGCTGACTTGTACGTCCAGCCATTATACAAAAGTCTAACACTACCGTAGGGTACGTGCGATGTCACACACATAATACTGGTCCTACATCGGTCATAAAATGATGTTGAATGTAAAGCGAACATTGACATATACCAATCTTCAGAGCTTTTTTGCTGCCAGTCAGATCGTCTTCTCCGGTTGTCGTTTGTCAGACAAGTTGTGGACCCTGATCAGATAAGTGCCCTGCTGGGATTTTTCCCTTATTGCTTCCTTTCTGCTGTTTTTTTTTTTTTTTTTGAGGTTACATGTCCGCTAGGAAGGGCAAGTGTCAGTACAGAAAGCAAATTCCACATAAGGACTCTCATGACCTTTGTCTCTTTTGCTTAGGCCCTGAGCATGACCCATAATATTTGCTCTATTTGCAAGGCATTTGTCCCAAGACCCTGCATATCTGTTTAGCTTCTCTGAATTTGTATCTCGAAAACCAGTGCCTTAAATGTCTCACACATGATATGGAAGGTATGTCAGGCCCTTCAGGCAAGCCACTAGCTAAGAAGACTTTAAAAATCTAGGCCTTGCTTACCCACTTGTCCTCCATTCTGGATATCTCTCCCAAGGCCGATGTTGGCCCAGTGACCATTTCAGAGTCGGTAGGCACTCCTTCCATTGGTACCAGTGTGGGGGCCATGAAAGACCCTACTAGCACTTCCTCAGGGAATACACAGGCATCCATTTTGGATGTAGGGGGGAACCCTGACTCATTGTAACTGAAGGCCCACATGGCATTTCACAGATCATTGTCCAAGAAGGTGTCCCTTCTAATATTGTTGAGTGTAGGCCGACATTGGGAGTATCCTCCTTCCACCGCATGGATATTCCTCAAAAGATAAAACTGAAAACTAAGCATGCTTCCCCTGCCACCCCCCCCCCCCCACCCAGGAACAGCTGGCAGATGGACAGGCTTTTTCCAAAGGGTTGTTCAATGCTTCCTCCCTTCTCCTTCCCTCTACGCCACAAAAGATGATTTCTGAGGAGCTTTCATCAGATGAAGAGTATTCTTTTGGGGATGAATCTTTGGCTTGTTCTGCCCAAATTTCATCTTCTCTGGGATATGCTTCCCAAGAGGAAGAATCAAATGGAATGGATTCACTTGGAGAGGATATTTCTTTTGGGCAAACCATTGTAAAAACGAGGGCGTTCTTCAAATGGGATTGTTCTCAGGTGGCAGACATCCAAAAAAATATTATGACCTGCTGCAGATGGACTCTCTTTCCCCATCTGCCATACACCCTGCTTTGCCATCCTTCCTGGATGCATTCTCTACACCTTCTAAGTTTCCTTACTTTCAACCTCTTGCCCCTAAAATGCCAGACAGGTTTTATAAACTGCCAGAGGATTTCAAATTTCTGTTTAAATGTCCCTCTGTAGACCCTGCAACTATTTCACTGTCTGCTGACAAGGCCTTCAAGATGCTGCCCCCCACTTCCCTCCTCCCTTCAGATAAGGAGAGTAAAGTTATGGAGAGACTGGGGAATAAACTTAATACAACAGCAGCTCTGGCATTCAGAGTCATAAATTACCAGACCCATATGGCTAAATATCTTTGGCCCTTCTCTCGGATGCTGGTAAACTACTTTCAGAGTTCCCAGACTCTCCTACTAAGGCTAAGCTGTTCCCTATCCTAAACTCCTGTACTCAAGTTACACGGCATTCTACAAAATGTAGGTATAATGCTGTGGAGTCATCAGCCAGAGCAGCTGCATCAAGGCCATTTCTCAGTAGATACTCCTGGCTCAGACTTCAACTTTTGCCTGATGATTTTAAGGGAAAAATCATGGATGCCCCCTGCACAATAAGGCATTAATTGGTACCTTTACTGCAGATCTCTTTAAGTCATTACAGGAAAAGGACAGAGCTACAAGATCTGAAGCACATTTTTGTGTCCCTGGTCCCAAGATTTCAGAAGAACTACCCTACTAAGACCCCATTTGTAAGGAAGTCTTCCAGGTCCAATCTTCAAAGGGTAAAAGAGATGCTAGGGAACAGTCTTCCTCCAAATCTTCCACTTCAACTCCTGCTGCTCAGAAGCAGCTCTTTCAGGCAAAGCCAGGTAGTCTGCGGCTACCTGCCTCCTTGCACGCTAACTCATCTTTCCCTGTCTCTGTCTGTTTGGAAAGAGATCACCCAGGACACTTGGGTCCTCTCCATTATCCTTTGAGGATACTTTATGGTGTGGAAACCTCCTCCTTCCTTCAGAGATATTCCACAAACTCCAAAGGAATAGCTAGAACTCTTTTCCCAAGTCATTTCCACTTTTCTCTCTCAAGGCACCATTCAGAAGGTTCGTCCTCCCAAGTAGGAAAAGGGTTCTACTCCAGGATATTCCTGATCCCCAGGAAGGATGGTCCTTGGAGACCCATTCTAGACTTATTTCATCTAAATGCTTTCCTGAAGGTTCCACTTTTCGCATGTTAGCTTTGCCCACTCTTCCTCTCATGCTTCCCTTAGGCCTTTATAGTGTCTTTGGACATCAAGGATACTTATCTTTATATTCCTGTTCATCTGTGATACAGGAAGTATCTTCACTTTGCTAGTGCTTCCTCACATTTTTAGTTCTCTGCTTTGCCATTTGGATTGTCTGCAGCACCAAGGGTCTTCACAAAATGCATAGTTCCTGTCATAGCCTTCTGCAGGCTATGGGGAATTCAGATTTTCCCAGACCTGGATGATGATCTTCTCCAGGCTGAGACTCCAGACACCCTTCAGGAGAATCTTCTCTTCATGGTCTCATTGCTGGAAGGTCTAGGATTTGCTGTCAGCTACCAAAAATCTACCCTGGTTCCTTCTCAAAACCACATTTTCCTGGGATGCAGGATCCAGACAGACAGGATGCTGGCTTTCTCACCACCAGAAAAGGTCCTGTCCCTCACATCCTATATCCAGGCCCTCTTGCCTCTGCAATCCCTTACTGCCAGGGAGTTTCATCATCTCTTGGGGTTCATGGCATCCACTATTCCCGTGCTACCACTAGCCAAGTTACACGTGAGGAAATTCCAGTCATTCTTGAGAACAGTTTGAGTACAACACTCCCGTCTACTGGAGTTTGTTATTCCCTTTCTGCGCTGCCTGAAAAAGGAGCTATACTGGTGGATTCAGCAGGTTTCAAGGAATCCAGGCTTACCCTTGCAGCCATGTTTTCTCATGCAGGAGCTGTACACAGATGATTCAGACCTGGGATGTGGAGTAGCTGTGGCCTCATCGAGGGTCAGAGAGTATTTTATAAGTGGAATTCACCACCCCTGCACCAAAATGACCAATTTGTGGAGGGTTTAAGAGGGACAGTGTTACAAATGGAGTTGAAATTAGGGCCAATCATGGCCAGTTGATAGGTTTGCATGACACTTAGGCCACAATTACCACATGCAAGAATTAAACCCATGCCATTAATGTCATCACTGAGCTGTGTTACTGGGTGCAACATAGAAAAATGTACTACACAAGCATGCAATCGAATACCTTGATGAGAAGTCTACACTGTCAAATTCTAATGGGTATTCATCCCAAACAGTAGTTCTCTATGGCCTACCAGATGTGTAGCAGTTCACTGTGCCAAATATAATACACTTGACTAAAGCATCCCTGGCTGATATAGGTATAATCCTTACAGATAACACATACAATCACCACACTGTTATGAGTGAATTCCTGCATGCAGCTGGTCATTACATGCATCTGCCACATGTAATAACAATGGATATTGTCTAAAGCATCTAAAATTGATGTGTGAATTAAGAAGTGATCCATTATAATGAATAGTACAGCAGTATGCAAGAATGATGGCAGTGTATAAACTATGCCCATGTGCAAAGAAAGTACAGCAGTGCGTCAAGTGTCAGTGATAGAAGAAGCTGTTATTGTAATATTGTACACATACTAAACAATACATGGAGCACCCTGTCATTAGAGGGAGCACATCACCATAAAGGAGATGAGAGCCCTGATTGTTGCTCTACAAATCCTCAAACCCATTCTTCTCCCAGGTGCCTTAAAATGGTTTACAGACAATACCACAGTCCTCTGGTATGTCAACGAGCAGGGAGGGAGAAAGTTTTATCTCCTGTGCACACTGGCTCTCCAAGCCTGGGAGTTACCTCTCAGAATCACCTCACCCTGCAGGTGGTTTACATTCCTCCGACTCTAAATGTTGTGGCAGACACATTGAGCAGGGCCACAACTCAGTCCCAAGAGTGGATGTTACACCATCAATGGGGTAAATCTCTTCACCTCCCATGAACAGACAACTTACCAAGTTTTGTGCCAGAGTCCCCGATCCTCTGGCATGGAAGGTGTCCTTTTCTTGGAAGGGGATGTTTCTATATGCATTCCCCCTTTCCCACTTCTACAAAAGGTCCTGTTGAAGATTCAACAGGAGCAACCAAAAATCTTGCTGGTGACTCCCTTTTGGCCAAGATGGAACCGCTTCCCCCTTCTTCTGCATTTAACCAAGAGCCATCATCACAAATTACCCCACAGTTTGGACCTAGTCACATAGGACAAGGGATCTGTAATATACCCACAGATGTCAACTCTACAACTGACCCTGTGAGTGATAGGGTTTTGATTCCTTTCAGACACCTTTTCCTGAGGACGTGCTGCAAGTAATGCAGGAGGCCAGAAAACCCAACACTAGGAAATCCAATATTTCCAAAAGGAAAAGATTTTCATCTAATGTCTTTCAAAGGATTTGCAGCCACTGCTTGTCGATGTTCCAGTGGTTCTGTCCTACCTGTGTGAATTATTGAAGAGTGAACTGTCATACTCTTCAGTAAAAGCTCATCTTTCTGCTGTATCAGCATGTCTGCCTACATCTCCCCCATTAGCTTTCAGGCTGGAAGTTAAACTTTTCTTAAAAGGGATCCTTCATATTAGACCACCAAGAAAACCAGTTCCTCCTGCTAGGGATCTTAATTTTGTCCTAAAGAAACTTACCCTGGCCCATTTTGAGCCAGCAAGTTCTTCTCTGCAGCATTGCACCTGGAAAACAGTTCTTCCCATGGCCATTACTTACGCTAGAAGGGTTTGTGAACCACAGGCTCTGATGTCTTCTTCTCTCGTCACAGTTTTCCACAGGGATAGGGTCTCTTTACGCACTAATCCCGCCTTTATGCCTAAGGTGGTAAATGAGTTGTCACTCACAGTCCATCAATCTTCCCACCTTCTTCACTTCTCTTCATTCCTCTAGTGAGAGGATCCTACACACCTTAGATATGCATAGGCAAGTCAGATATTATTTGGATAAAACCAAACTAATTAGGAAATCTGACCGGATTTTTGTCTCCTATCACCCAAGGTCCCTGGGCCAGGCCTGTTTCCAAGCAGGCTGTTTCCACTTGGATTTCCAAAACCATTTCCTTTTGTTGTGTGTCCCATGGGAAGACTCTTGCCTCACCTGTTGGGCACCTTCCACCAGAGCTGTGTCTTCCTCTGGTGCCTTTTTCAAGGGTGTAGATGCCTGTTCTATCTTAGAAGCAGCTACCTGGTCTTCTGTACATACTGTCATGAAACACTATAAGTTAGATGGCATTTCCAGGTACAGAGCTGGTTTTGCTGGGGCTGTTTTGTAGGGGTTGTGGAGACTGCTACTGCTTCTCTGCCCAGTTCTTCCTCTGCATGGGCTTTGGTATTCTCCCTCATGTTATAAATACTGTAACATATGAATAGAAGGACATGGAGTAGTTGTGTAAAATATTAACATAATCATAGATGTCCTTGTCTTCTGTATGTTGCAGTATTATTTCCCCCCCCCTACCTTCCCTCTGATGTCTGTTTACTGGTGGCGTGTTTCCTCACCTTGGGTCAGACTGCTGATCTGCTTGCAGCATTCATTTCTGAGAACTGGTATGTGCTGACATCTGCTTTATACTTGATATCATTTTATGAATGATGTAAGAAAAGTGCTATTTGCGAAGTTGCACATACCCTGCAGTAGCATTAGGCTTTTGTACACTAGCTGGATGTACAAGTCAGTCATCGCTGGACTCCCTCGTGTTATGAATACTGCAACATATAGAAGAGAAGAACATCTATGGGTATGGTAAGATTTTACGCAGCTATTCTTTTTTCTACATGAGGCACCAGAAATGAAATATTAATAAAATAAACCAATCTGGGCAGAGACTTGTCATTCCTACTTGCCATCTAAACTGAACCTATACAGTTAAATCACATGATGTCAACTGCTGGTGAGTGTTAGATGAGAAGGTTAGTATAAGAACCTCTTGCATGTTTGTTTGTTTGTGTCTTTTGGCTTTTCCCGGTTAGGGGTCACCACAGCGGAACTCCGGTCCGCTAATAATTGGTAGTGGATTTTTACATACCGGGTTACAAGCCCTGATGCACAACCTTCAATGAAGGCATGCCCCATTCACATATGCCTCCACACAGAAGACGCTCTAGCTGAGAATCGAATGGGACAACGTCTTGCTATGAGGCGACAGTGCTACCGCAGCACCACCACCGCAGTGTATAAGAACCTCTTGCATAATGCGTGTAAATTTAAGTAACCAGTTTCTGAGTCTGACCTACATCTCCACCACTAGTGTTTATTGGTTTGATAAAACTGGCAAAAACCACAGGAAATTCAACTCAATGGTTTGTGAGTAGTGTGAACTGTTCTATATAGCTTTATGATGTTGATGAAAGTGTAATGGGGCATAGAATTATGTGCTGTTTGGCTGACATTCCTAAATACTGATGACAACAAACTGTTTTGCTTTAAGTCTCTTCTGTCCCTTTCTGTGTGGTACTTTATTGTTACAAATCAATGCTATTTAAACACTATGCAGTACCATCCATACAGTGGACAGGTAAACAGAATTACTTTTGCATTGTTTTTGCATATAAAGATAAAAAGACAGAGCTATTTGTATGCATTTCTCTTTCTTAAAACACTTGGGATTTGCATTGAACATATTAGGCACCCATGAAATGAAACAGAGTACGCCCATTTATTTTCATTTAACTTTTGTCCCACAAACACCATCACACAGAATTCTACTGATAATCCAAGTGAATCTTTAAGTTTAGAAATGTGACACTTCTTGCCCAGTCAGATTATAGAGCATATAAAATGTAAAGAATTTAAACATACTCCTGGTCTATGGCCCACAGCGATAAAGGCATAACATGTCAACTGCCAAGATAACTTAAACTAGAACTTTAATACTTTGCTAAAACAAATGGCTCTCACACAGAGTTGGTATGTTTAGAATGCGGGAATGTTTATAATTATTTATTTTATTTTTATTTTTGTTTGTGACCTGGTCCAACTCTGGATTATTTCCATTTTTTTTTCAGAGAGGGCCGAAAAGTCACATGCGATTTTTACTTTTGGATTATTGATGACTTTTTTAGGGGGGGTGGGTAGTTGTAAACCTGTTAAACAATTTATAAATTTAAAGTCCGGAATGTTTAACTTTTATATCTACTATGACATAAAAGAGTATTAAGGTTTTGGTATAGTATGGTAATGGAAGTTTTTTCTATGAGTATATCTGTACAAGAACATTGTAAATCATTATTTGCACCTTTAATTGTCAACATCCCAGCTATAAGAAAAATAATGTTGCTGGGGTCACATTACCTAGCTGTCTACGCTGACAAATTACCATTATCTTTTTAAAGAAAGGTGAGAAATTAAAGGCTATATTCTATGAGAGGTAACATAGATCTTTTTTTAATAAAATCATTAGTATTATTTTAGAAATTAGGCTTACTAAGTACCCAGCTGTACAGTCTGCTGGCAGTTAAAGGAAAACGCCATCTTAGAACTCAGAAACATATTTTTTTCATTGTATCTTTGTTTTTGAGCTATTGTAATACCTCAAAATCACTCCAAGTACTTCTTTTACAATTTTTATGTCTTTCTGTCAAAATGGCGGATGATGGGGCCTGCCTTGGTAACATTACCTTGTTTTCTTGCTTTCATTCCTTCTTCCCAGAATACATTTCAAGTCCTCTTTATATGACTCATATCAGACATAAGGAAGTGGTGCTGTTTTCTCATGCCATTAAGATTGAATGGCAGGACTGTGAAGCACTGTCATCTAAACACACCTTCTGTAACAGAGCTGCTTCTGTGTTTAACTGGCTGAGCCTCGTTTATGTGTCTGTCAGAGCTTGTTCTACGCTGTAAATAGCTGTTAGCTACTTGCAGGAAAAGAAAGATAAATAACAGGTTTTTGTAAGAGGAGTCTTTTGAAGTTTTAAAAGATTTGACACACCCTCCCCCACATTCTCATGCTGAGGTGTGAAAACTCTTACTGTAGTAAATAATCCTTGCTGTACATTTACAAGTGACAAGTTGCACTACTCTAAATTTTGTCTGCTACTTCCCAATGCCTTCAGTGGGAGGATTTTTCTCTCTCATGAATGATGCAGACTTAAAATGTGCTTTACTAATTCCTCAATTATTTCTGTCATGTTCGCCCTCCTTTTTTCTATTTCATATTTACTTATACTTTAGTAACCAGGAAAGTGAACTGGTCCCAGGACCCTTTTCAGCCACAACTTAGGCTACATTAGCAAAGATGATAATAATTATTAAATGCACTTAGCAATACAAAGAAAAAAATACTGACATAAAGACATTGACCAAGATTGCATGTGCAACACATAGCCAATGTGTGACAGTGACCAAGTAAATCACTGAACAACATTTACTAGAATGCATACATTAATAATGCTTAACTATACTATGTTGTTTTTTTATAAATAATTCATTGTATGCACACACACACACACACACATATATATATATATATATATATATATATATATAAATATATATATAAAATGTAGTGCGTGTGTTTTTTTCCGTATATGTGTGTGTAAAGTACATGTTCAAAAGCATGTGTGTGTTGTGTGTGTGTGTGTGTGTGTGTGTGTGTGTGTGTGTGTGTGTGTGTGGTGGGGGGCTTGACATGATAAATGCATTGATACTTTGCAAGAAAAAATACTTTCTGACTTTTCTCTAAATGTCACAGAAGTCTTTGATACTACATTTTAAGTTAGCTTAACATATACACTATTATAAATAACATTTAAAGCTTAGCATTTCAATACTGTGATGCTGATTATGTAAATTTAACTGCTTTTAAACCCTTGACTGATCTAATTGTTTTGATTAGATATGAAAGGGGAGTGTTAAAGGACAACAATGGGATATTAAAGCAGATTGCTCAACCTGCTGTCTATTTTAGTCCCTGTTTGTTGATACAGCCTTGAAAAATCACCCATGCAGCTTTAAAAACTAATCCACTCAACTGTTTTCCCTGTTAAGGCTTCCTACCTTTCCGTACTATTTTACTTTCACTTTGAAAACCAAGTTGAAAAACCTCTAACTGGTTCTGAGATGATGATGTCACATCTACCAGAGCTCTTGCTCTAGCTACCGGGACATTTCCTCCCCCCAAAGTGATGCAATCCCTGCCTGATTTGCATACTGTATAGAAGAGCCAGTGGACCTCTCACATTGTGATGTCAGAGCTGCCTTGCCTTGCCCAGCCCACTCTTAACCTAGCAAAAATGTCAAACTATAATCTCACTTTTCTGAAGAGCCCTACCGATATGTGACAAAGTACAGGCAGAAGCACAGTAACAGCTGGAAAAACTAAGACCATAAATTTGCAATGACCATGCGTAGACATTAATTGCATGTTTTTACATAAGAAGCAGATGTCTGTCACAATTAATCAACAACACTACATCAGATTACAAGAAATATGCAATACCATAATTTTCTTAAATTACCACTTAAAAATAGCATGTGGGTGCAAGTCTGTGAAATATTTTGTGTTTATAGTGCATCATTTGTTAGCTATTTAACCAAACAGGAAGGAAAAATAAGTGGGAGTTTGATGCTTTGCAAAACAGAGATTATTCCCAGTGCTATGGAGCTTCGTTCTAAATTTGACAGGAGGAGTGCAACAAAAAAGTTTCCCACTGTAGGGAAGGAAAGGCTGACAAGAAAACAGTACATTAGTTTGGTCACCTGCTGTGAGCTGTCAATCACATGCTGATAATGGGTCAAGTTACCCTTAGCTCTTTGATAGCTAGGAAAGGTAGGTGTGAAGGGGGAGGGGAGATACCTTGAAGAACTAGATTTCAGCCTTCACAAAAGAATTCAAGTTAGCATTTCTAAGAAAGAGCAATAAAATGCACTTTTCAGTTCTGTTCTGTAGCATTTGCACTGATTGTGTTTGAAGTAGTCATTGAAAAAGGATACAATTTTAACCAAAAGTAGGTGACTATAACACAGCAGTGAATGTCTGTAAAATCAGTGCATTGACAGGAACTTTAGGGAAAACGTGCCAGATCTGATGCAATTTTTTTTGAGACAAATAATGCATACTTAGAGGCAGACTAAACAGTCAGAATTATTTCAAGATGCCAGACGCCATGTGGTCAGAGTCAGAAATTGCGTATAAAAAATATCTAAAAAGCAATAAATAGTCCCAGAGTGGTGTTAAAATGTAGGAATGACCAAACCATGATGAAATAGACATGTTTTTTGAGTCTGTGGGTGCAGTTGTCCTTTAAGTGCTCCTCCCCTCTGTAATAAAAACAGTGGAAACAGTTCCACAACTTTCTTTTTTTATATATCAGCTGCTGTGTTCCTGACATTAGCAGGATTAATTGCCCAGCTAAGGTTGATGGCAGTACCTGGCAGGGTAAACTACAGATTTAACTGTGTCTATGATAAGACAAGCAGGTGGAGATGAATTTCTCTGCAAAGTATGTGAGAAGTTGAGTTTAAAAAAAAAGTAGGTGGGCTTTCCCTTTCTTTGACTCCAATGCAAGGAAATAAAAGTTTTAAAAAGTACAAGCAGGTTCAATGCTGGAACCATTTTGTAGGGAGAAAAAAAAGCTAACGATGGAGTTATATGAGAGGGTGGAGTTTTCCTTTAAGATCTGTGGACTCAGTTTGGTAGGAGTATGTCATAATTTCTAGATGAGAGTAACATACAACCTAGTTAGTTCTAGTACTAAAGTCATAATAAACAAGACCTATTTAAGGTGGTTGGAAATGAACCTCAGTTTACAAATAAATTAAACTGAATGTAAAATGTCTTGTTAGAGAACACAGGTTCCAAACTACACATTCCAAATACATTTGACAACAAACGAACCACGTGACACTTACAAACGCGTTCTTCATTCATATTGTAGATTTATTCTGGAGAGTCTAGTGATGTATTCTTGGTCATCTTGATAAAAAGTTAAACTTTTTAATTGTAGTAGTATATAGGTTGTATACACTGCAAAATGTTAAGGATGTGATTCATTTTGTGTTGTCAAGACTAATAGAAAATTTGGCCAGCATGTTGCCAAAACTAATAGAAAATTTAGCCAGCAATCTACAAACATGTATATGCTATTTCAGCTCAGAATAAAAATGCTTATATGAGATAATCTGCTGTTGTTGATGTAAGTGTTGTAATTGGGCATATAATTGTTGTTGGCTAACTTTTCTACACACTGATGAAGATAAACTGTAAAGATCACGTTCAAAGCTCCAACTTATCTAACAAAGTTGGAAGTCTAATAGCTTGAACAGTAGCACTTGACAGCCAATCTCCAAATTCATACTGCTTCAAAATAAAAAAAAATCAGTTAAATAAATAAAATAAAAAAATTAAATTAGCTGGCGTGCAGCACAGAACTTGCACACACACTGTTAATTTCATCATCACACTGATAGGAGTGATGACGCGATTCTGTGGGCAGATGTAGTCAGAACCACAGTGAAGGAGAAAAAAGTGCAACTGCAACTTAGAAAACAATTATCCGCACCTCAATGAAACTGTTTCCTGTCTTCTGGAGTTCCATTGAGGTGTGAATAACCGTTTTCTAAGATGTAGTCAGAAGTTACCCAACAGTGTTAGGCAGCATAATACTAAAAGTCACAAGACGAACACCCCGACAAAAGTAATAGTTAACAAATAATGTGCTTATTCATTAAATATTCCTGTGGTTGGGGTGCTTGTGCTGTGACATAGCATTTTACTTCTGCTGGACTTTGTTGTTTTACTATGAGTTCTACAAGCAGGGGTCAGGAGCAGACATCAGAAGACTTCCACACCCCAAACAACATCAGTACTCCATGCCCTTCACAGGGTGAGAGCCTGGAAGTGCATAATCATGAGGGTAGCTGAACAGCTTCTACAAAAGTCTTCTTTTCACAAAAGTGTATTGCTTTATGTGAAAATAAGATCAGAGCAGCCTCTGCATACCAGTGACTGTTCCCATAAGGCAGAAACAGAATGTGGATGCAGCATTCCATTTCACGCCTTTGATCATGATCTTAAATCTTTTCTGTCCCTATCTGTGTGGGTGGTACTTTGCTACATATCAATGGTATTTCAAAAGTGTGCAATACGTTCCCAACTGTGGACAGGTTTCAAAAAACATTTTGCATTGCTTTGCATATAATGGTAAGATGTTGAACTCTACGGCTGGTAGCTATGAAGCTAACCTAGAAGATTGGGCAGCTACTTCTAAAGTCACAACATGGTCATAGTGACCACCATAGCATTAAAGTGCCCCATAATTTATACCCATTAAGTTGAAGTTTACAGGTTTTTATTAAATATATGTTACTTAAAATAAGTTTTACATTTTTACCATGGCCTTCATTATTTATTAATTTTTTGGGACTGCTGCTGATTTTCTTTTTTTCTTTTTCATTTTTATTGCTTGTTATTGTTTCTTATTGTATTTTCTGTTGGTTAATGTTTCATGTTTAAAATAAAATATTTGAATTCAGAGGATCTTTGAGTTTTGTATGTAGTGTGGTTAATTTGCAAGTTATATAGCTTAAGTGTGCTTTTGGATATTGTTAATAAATATTGCTATAATTTGGAGGTAATGAAAACATTAAAAATGTTCATTGATGAAAACTGTAGCTTCTGTTTGGTGTTTTTTGGTGCAACTCCGAGATCTTGCAGCCTTGGGGAAATGAAGAAATTTCCTTGCCCCTGTAATTCCACAATCTCGATAAAATAGCTGCAGAGTCTTTGAGTAAAAATGAGAGTCAGTTAAAAAAATGATTATTCCCTTTCACTTTCAGTCAATACCGAATCATGCATATATCCCATTTCCCACAATATTCTCAAAACAAATCTTATGTGCTTGTGCTTTCTGTCTCAGTCTCTGCATTTAAGACCATTTCAGTTTTCTCAGGATCTAGCTATAGTACTAAGTCTCAATTTCTTTGCTTAAGAATTTTATACAAATATAAAAATAATAGTGGGACAAAGAATCAGTATCAGATCATCATATAAAACACTTACTAAAAACATTACAGTTTAAAATTGTATTAGTATATGATATAAAAATGGATATACATAATTATGTATGAAAATAAACATCTACATATATGTATAAAAACTAATATTGAAATATATATAAATATAAATGCATAGCAACATATATAATTGATCTGTAAAAACACAGAATTATTTCAAGAATAATTAGTTTTTAGTAAGTGTTTTATATGATAATTAGTGTTTTTAATTGATTAATTTCCCGCCTAGAATGCTATTTAAATAAATTAAATAAGGTTATATGCTGTATGAGTCTGAAGAAGCCATTTGGGTGAAAGCGCTTACTCGTTATGAAATAAATTTTCTTGTTTGTTACTACAGTGGATCGTGACTTGATTTATGCTAGCTATTGGATTCTAAACGTGGATTTTTTCCTTTTATGAAGAACAGTATAGCTCCTGCTGTGTTCGTTACCTCCTGATTGTGTCTACTCATTTAATAATTTTTGTGTATCTTGAGGAACGTTTACTCCACGTTTTTTGTGACTATATTTGTTAAATATTGTAATTCACTTATAAAAATAATAAAACAATATATGTTGCTTCAACATGAATTTTCAGAACAGTAAGAAGTATAAAACTCTAATGTCTGGCATTATTAGCTGACTGTATTCCATGGTGATTTACCAGAAAATCAAAGAATTTATGAGGGACAATGCAAAAATATGAGGCAAAATCAGGGACATTTGAGAGATATGAATAGTGCAAATGCATGTCCTTTAGATCAAGTTTCAACTATTACACTTTATCGCCTAGTTAAATTGTCTGTTTAATTTCTTCAAGTCTTTTGGGTTTCTAATACCATGACAGGAATGGACACCATTTCTAAGTTAAAGTATGCTTGAAGTTCATGGAATTAGTATTGTTTCAGTCTTTGATGTTAGCCAAAATTGCTGTTCGCAGCTCCCACAGTATTCTCAGAATTGACTCCTGCAATTCATACAGCATTACATTTATCGGTAGCATATCAAAGTAAGACTGTAAAGTCTTTTTTTATGAAACCCATTTCTCCTACTACTATTGGAATTGTCTGGGTATCCTTCTTCCACACTGCCCTTGTTTCTGCCTGCAGATCCTGGTATTTTATGACTTTGTGTGTCTCTCTGTATGTAAGACACTGTAATCAATGAGTGGAGCAGTTCTAATGATCAATGCTGGTTTTGCTTTTTCATGGCCGCCTAATGTATCTGGTTTTCTCTCATGTATTTTTTGAACTGCTGGTAATGGGTGTGATCCCATGAGACATAAACGTCATTATTCTCTGTAATGCTTTATGGCTCATATTTCCAATGCTTCACAGCTACTATAGTATTGTAATGTCTGCACAATTCCCAATGTAACAGTCTTATAGGTTCATAGGTGGGTACTAGGCTATCTGCCCGAGGGCATTTATAAGCCTAGCCAGAGTTTGTCGGCTTTCGCCACCCCATTGATTAACTGAGCCTCTGTCAAGCAGAGCCAATGAAGTGATCCCAGGGGTGTATTTTCTGTTACCCATCCACTTGTCAAGGCTTCTCTTGAAGAGTGCTAGTGAGGGACTCTTCCTAATGTAGTTAGGAATTTTGGTCCAAAGCATGGGGAGTCTCTGTGACAGGAATCTATCCCTCCAGCATGTTCTATTTATTGTTGTGGCGAGGTTTAGCTCACTAGAGTGCATGGCTTGCGGTGACTTGGATTTCTTTAGGTGGAGCATGTCTATCAATTCTGAGTTGGACATGGCTTTGTAAGTCAGGCAGAGATCACCTCTGAGTAAGCGATATGTCACGGACTACAACTGGAGTTTTTTCAGTTGGGCTGCATAGGACATATGTTTGAGGCCAGTAATCCTCTTGATGAGGTGCTTTTATGGTCTTTCCAGCTGTTGGAAGTGTCTTGTGAGGTACATCCCAAATGGGGCATTGTACTCTATGATGGGTCTGATGAGTGAAGAGTAGAGGGGCACTATAACCTCTTTATTTCTAGATGCAACCCCCTTAGTAATTAGATGGGCCACATAGAAGGATTTCCTAACTACTTTGGCAATATGATTGTCAAAGGACCTGGGTCCCCAGATCTCTTATTACCTCTTCTGTATTAAGGGGGCTGCCGCCTATCTGGTAATTTGTGGGTGTTTTGTTTTTCCCAAACAGGATGACTATGCATTTTTTGGCATTTAGCTTGAGGCCATGACTTTGACACCAGGTGTCTGTCTCAGTAAGGCCTTTTTGAAGGATATCCGTGTCAGCCGGAGAGTCAATTATGGCTCCCAGTTTGCAGTCAGCGGCGAACTTGGTTAGCCATAGTCCTCCTGTGTTTGCCTGTACTTCTGAGAAGTATATGCCGATCAGTAGGGTTCCCAGAACCGAGCCTTGCGGAGCACCACTTGTGATTGGTTTAGAGTCAGACCTGGAGCCCACTATTCTTACTGTGTGAGTTCTGTCTGTAAGCCAGTTGGCAACCCATCTTGTGATGTAGGGGTTTATGTTCAGGCTGGTGAGTTTTTCTATAATACCCGAGTGAGGAATGGTGGTGAATGCCTTGGTGAGATCATGGTAGGCTGTGTGAACCACCTTTCCCTCATCTATGGCCTTGGTGACTGTCTCGAAGAAGTCAACCAGGTTTAGTAGGCATGATCTGCCCTTAACAAAGCCGAACTGGGTCAGGTCAAGTGTTTGGAGGTTCCGAATGTCTTTGTTAATGAGTTCCATGATGATGCGCTCCATAGCCTTGCAGACCAGGCTAGTCAGACTTATGGGGTGATAGTTACCAGGGTCAGTTGTGGCCCCTCCTTTGTGAAGCAGAATAACCATTGTTATTCTGTGCACCATTCTATGGGTATGTAGCCTGTGGAGAGGCTGAGGTTGAACAGCGTGTTTAGGTGGGGGGGTTAGTTTGTTCTGTAGTTCGTGTAAGACACAGCCTGGGACACCATCTGGCCCCATTGATGCTGTGTTTTTGGCTTTTGAAAGAGCTGTTTTCACATGTGCTTTTGTGATTTCCGGGACACTACACTTTCCCAGTATGGTTGTGGGCCCTTTTGAAGGTGAGAGGGAGGTGAAGTTTACACTGAATCTATCTGCCAGGATGTTGGCAATATCAGTAGGTTCAGTATATTTTGTGCTATTTTGCACAAGCTCAAAGCATGTCTGCGAGTTGCCACTTAGATTCTTGACATAGCTAAAGAAGGCTTTCTGGTTATCTTTCGAATCCTTGGCTATTTTTCTTTCGAAGTTGGCCTTGAATGATTTTATGAGGGACCTTAGTTTCTTACTGATACTGATCAGGGATGTCTTTCCTTCTTGGGATTTGTTTTTTTTTTTTCTGAACTAGTTTCCTCCTTTTGTTGTATAACCTGTTTATGGCAGGGGTTCACCAGACTGGTTTCCTTCTCTTAGAGGAATGAGTCTTGGTTTTGCTAGGGATGGCATGATCCATGCATCCTTGTAGATGCTCATAGAGTGCAATTGTAAAGGTTTCTGCATCTTGGGCAGTGTTATCCTTTAGCATGGGGGATGTGAAACTTACCACCTCTGCCTTAAGTAAGGTGAAGTTTGCTTTAGAAAAGTTTTTCACTGTGGTTTCCTTGGTTGGGGGTGGTGGTGGGATGTTGACATCCAGGTTGATTAGTTTATGGTCTGATCTAACCAGTGATGGGTTGACCTCCGGTACGGAACACCTGTCGCCCATGTTGGTGATGTCCAGGTCCAATATGTTGTGGCCTCTGGTAGGGGAGTTTACCAGCTGATCCAAGGCATTTGAGTTGATAAATTCCAGGAAGCGCTGAGCCTGGGAGTTTGTACTCAAGTAGTTTTCCCAGTTAATGGTAGGGTAATTGAAATCACCCAATATTAGGGTGTTTGGTAGGACCTTCATGTTTTCCAGTGTCTCCAGAAGGGCGGAGTGGTGGTCCTGGATCATGGAGGGTGATCTGTAGCAGGCCACAATTTGCATTGCAGATTTGCCTGGTATTAGCTGCACATGGACGGTCTTGCCACATTATGTGCTGTGGACAGTGTGTCATGTACCTTAATTTATGGTTTATGTGCTCTTTCAGCTATAGGAGTAACATACCAGCATCTTGGGCAATGTTGTAGCATAACACACTGCATATCTTGAAGGTCTCATGGAGTTCAGTTATTCTATCACCTCTGGTTTCTCATAAGGATTGATACTGGATTTCTTTTTCTATATACACTTCCATTGGATGAGCTCATCTGCTGGACATTTGCAATATTGTTATGCCAGTGATACTCGGCTTTACTTCTTTTCTCATGATGACTAGTCTGCTGTGAATTTGCTTGGCAAGGATTTGAAATGCATCTAGAAATGAGTGAACAATAATCATCAGTAACTCAAGACTTCCAAGATGGCAGTCAGAATATTCATGCTATTTTGAATTAGTCAAGCTTCCCAGCCTTGAATTCTGTTGATAAGGTGAGGGAAGTTTGGTTTAGTTTTTAAGACATGGATAATGAAAGTCTTGTTACCTTCAGTTATTTGATGTTTGTTTCCATCTTCAGGACATCTTATCCAGTAAACCCTTACTGTCATCTCACAACCTTTAGATTAAAGGTGCATGCCCTGTTGTCATCTCTTCTAAATTACTGCAGCAAATTTTACTCAGGTCTTCCAAACACAGGAATTTATATGTTGCAGCTTGTGCAGAACTCCACAGTTTGGTCACTGACTGGTACTCTCCATTAATAAAATACTGCACTGGTCTTTGGCAGTCTACAGTGTCCCCCATAACAATGTCATAATCACTTTTAAAGTTGTGTGTTAATCTGCTTGACCGTACATGATTTGGGTTTCCCCTTACCAGAAAGAAGTCGAAGTTCCAGATGCTCACTGTTTAGTCCATTCTTTAGCTTCTGTGCAAGGTTGATTGGATGTGCTCAGTGGATCTCAAGGATGAGTACTATCACATAAAAATTGACAGATGCTCCAGGAGATGCCTGCACTTCTGGCCAATCACTATCAGTTCCAAGCCCTACCCTTTGGTTTTACCTCAGCCCTCCCAGGGGTTCACCAAATGTATGGCATTGGTAGCAGCCCATCTTCGGCTGCAGGGATTTTAGGTCTTTCTGTACCTGGATCATTGGCTCCTCACAGCTCCCACAAGGTATGAACTCACTCGAGCCACATATTACACTCTCAGCCTCTTTTGAGATCTGGGTATTACAGTCAACTTTCCCAAGTCGCATCTTGCCTTGTGCCATTGATTGGAATTTATAGGAGTTATTTTGGACATGATGTCGGAGACTGTAGCCCTTTCCCCACGCAAGGTAGATGCGATTCGCGGGCAAGTCCTCCACCTCCTCCTGGATCAGGGGAGTGTTCCTGCCCATTTAATACTACAAGCCTTCGGTTCCATGGTGGTGGCAATTCAGCTGGTCCCCTTCACCAGATATCACATGAGAATTCTTCAGTGGATCCTTGTGGTGCAATGGTCAGCTCATCTTCACCCTATGTCCATGGCCATCTGGATCTCTCAAGTCTGCCAGTATCACTTAGCGTGATGGATCCGGTCTGAAGACCTTCTACTAGTGAGACCCTTTTGTCTTCCACAGGCCCAGGCCATAGTGACTACGGACGTCTACCTGTCGTGGTGGGGGTGGGGCATTTTCAGGGAATGATGGTCCAAGGCACTTGGTCCCCATTGGAAACCAAGTTGCACATCAATGTTCTATGCCATGTTATGGCATTTTTTGTTTCTTCCCATAATTGGATGAAATCACATCTGTAGCAGTCTGTTTTTATTAGGGAATTTCATTGTTTGTCTGCCAAAATTAAAATGTCTGCTTTGACTGTTGCAGATACACTTGGTAACAATTACAGAAGAAAGGATATGAGATGGGGATCCATTCCATTTTGGGAATCCAGTCACTAGCAGCATGCACAAAGTATTGGAGGATGTGCTAAAGCTTGGCTAAGGAGAGTGTAGACGTCACCCTTAAGATTCATGAGTGGTGTAAGAATGCTGATTGCTGGGAGGAACATTAGGGTTTGAGTGACTTCTCCTTATATCTGGTATAGTGGATGAAGAGGCTTTGGCAGGCAGGAGAGGCTGACCATTGCTTACAGATGGTAATTAGTTTATGCACCTCTTTTTTCCTGACATATGGTGCCTGATTTTTTTTTTGTCAACAATGGTGCTGTTGAAGAGTGCTTTACTTCCAGTTACCGTAATTTCTTTTGGGCATTTTGCCTACCCTTAATAAAAAGAAGGTACTGTTGTACATAGAAAGAATCTGTAGATTAGGATTTTCCATGATGCTCCTTAAATTAGCCACATATATAGAGTAACATGCTTGTACTAAGCACAAGATCGTCCTTAATTTCAGCCACAGTCCACAGTAGCGTTACTTGTCATTCATTACATTGCATTTAAGTACTATAACAGAAAGAGTCAATAAAATTGTGTGTTCTTATCATTTTAATGGCTTTAACATTTTACCTACCTCCCTACCATACCATTTACCCTTCTTCCACATGCACGTTCTGCGGTTGATTGTCTCTGTGGATTCAAACTACACCACCCATTCTGGTAGCCCATTCTTTTGTTCTACAACATTTTATATTCAAAGTACAAAATAAGGCAAACACTCTGGAACCCAAATGAACAGATGAAGTAATTATCCCTACAACTGAGTTGCAATGACATGGAGGTAAGAATTATAAGTTAGGGAATGCAAGGTTCAACTCCATTATTTTTATAGAAAATGGCAGCCATTTTCAGGTTTAGAATACTGATTTTTCACTATTCTGTGCTTTAAACTGCCTTAGATGATCATTGACATCTTAAGCTGTAGGTAGGCTTCATCCTTCATTCAACGTTTTTTTTTTGTTTGATTTTGGACAATTCTGTCACGACCTTGCATGAGTAAAGCTCCTAAGCCGTGAAAAGGGTAAGTTGTGGCAAGGTATTTTTTTTTTTATAGCTGATTAATAATGACTAGTAACTTAGGTATAATGGCATGGCTCTGTTGAATTGATTTAGTATGCAGATTACATTCTGTCATCAACCACTACTGTTTAGTGTTTGACCTACAGAAGTATCTTCAAAGACTGTGCATTGATGGATGTCTGCTTAAAATAAGTGAACAAGTGAACTGCAGTAGTGTGGCATAGTGCTCCAGTTAATAGCATTGTTGACTCACAGTGCTTGACTACCTCCCTCTGACAAAGACATGCTGAGAGTTGAATTGGTGATCCTTAGATTGCCTGCATTTGTGTCTTTCGCAGTGGACTAGAGTCACATCCAGGACTGGTTTGATAGCTAATATATACCCGGTCTGTCTCAACCACAGCACTGAACAGCATAAAATGGATATCATAAAATGAATAAAATGCAAGACTTGTGTTACTGTCTCTTTAATAACAAGTGAACAAGGTATGGTTAAGGCAGTTGCAGAAGTTTGTTTAACATTAGTGTTCCTTTTTAACTGTTTGCTTTATTGGCATTACTCCAGTATCAGTCTTGTTTTCTCAGTCAGGGCAGATTAACAAGCACCAGTTGTTCGAAATCCACAGTTAGGAACGTTAGATTTCTAAACATATGTATATATATATATATATATATTTTATATATATATATATATATATATATATATTTTATATATATATATGTGTGTGTGTGTGTGAGATCTGTATATTTGTAATACAAACACTTCAAAAGGAAAAGGCAATATGTGTATGTGTGTGTGTGTGTGTGTGTGTGTGTGTGTGTGTGTGTGTGTGTGTGTGTGTGAATGAGTGTGCATGCATGGATACATACAGATAAGTATGTGTGTGTCTGTGTGTGTGTGTGTGTGTGTGTGTGTGTGTGTGTGTGTGTGTGTGTGTGTGTGAATGTATGTATTGTGTGTGTGCTTGAAATGGTTCATAACAAATTTATAGGGTGATTGCTTTGTGTGTTTGTAGGGGAATTTTGTTTAAAAATATATTAATATTTATCAGCAAATGAAATTTCTTTCGAGTTGATCTTGTTGGTAGTTTTTGCTGCTTGTGCCATTTCACGTTTTGGAATTTTAAGCACTGTTTCCCTGGAGCTGTATCTTGGTAGAGGAATCGGGATTTGATTTTGTTACTGAAAAGCCTAACTTTTCAGTTTTTCTCTCTTGAAGCGTTGTATTTGTTACTGATTTTTGTACTGTGTTGCATTTTGTAAAATGTCAGCTTTTTATTTTGGAAGATTGTAAATAGTTGTATGTATGTCAGATTTCCAAGCTTGTAACCCTAACATGTCTTTAGGTTGGTCTTGAAATAGCATGCTTCAATCCTAATAAATGCATTCATTTATGCACTTTAATTATTTCAACAGTTGTAAAATAGTGTCAGTTTTATTACTGTTGGACCAAGCAAAGTTGCATATGATCAAGCCATATGTTCTGACAATTTCTCTTCCTTTCTGGTGATAAGAAGTACCTGTGAAGCAAGCACAGAACCACAGAGTGCTTTAAGGCAACTTTCAATTTGCTGAACTTAGAAAATTGTACAGGAAGTTGTTGTTGAAAGTTTTGACATTTTTTATATAGCACAGTGTAATCAAGTACTTTAGTTTTCAGTGTAGTCTTGATAAGTATACCCATGTGTGTGTGTGTGTGTGTGTGTGTGTGTGTGTGTGTGTGTGTGTGTGTGTGTGCATTTTTTACTAACTGAAACATGATTAAATACTGTTTTGCTGATATAGAGTTTCAATAATGTCACCCTTAATTTTATTGAATGATATTTTTAAATGTAGTAAAAGCTGTATGTTAGGACTAAAGATAAAATAAATGTAAGGCACAGTAATTATACATGTGAAACTGACCTAAGGTATCTCAAATGGAGCAGCTAGGTTTTCTGAAAGATGTGCCCAGTTTCACAAAAGTTAATTTTGTTACTCTGTGTAGAATAAGTAGCACACCGTTTATTACTGAAATAATTTCTAAATCTTAAATGCCGGCCAGACTCTGATGAAGCCGTGTCCATATTACTACCTTGAAACTTCAGTTCTGCGAATAGCAAAACACTGACACGTAAGCAGTGAAATCAGAAAAGTACAAACAGCCACTTCTGCGATTTTTTTTCACAGGGGAAAAAATTTGCTTGCCTGACCAACAGCAAAACAAATTTTCAAACCCTAATCATTGGGGGGGCTGTGCCCCCCCAACTAAATATACCAACTCCGAGATCGCTCTACATTGGAGAAAAGGAAAATTCCCGATAACGGCCAAGCAAATTTTGCCACTGCAAAAAAAATTGCGGAAGTGGCTGTTCGTACTTTTCAGATTTCGCTGTTTGTGTCGACATTTTGATATTCGCTAAACTGAAGTTTCGAGGTAGTAATATAGACCCGCTGAAACCAGCTGCTGTGAACAGTCAGCTTTTCTTCAAAAAAATCATTCTAGAGTTGTGAAAAAGACTATCAACAGTTAAGAATTGAGTGGTGGTGTTTGTGTTTACTAATGAATGATTGTTATGTTCATCATATTGATCACTGCTGCAGTCGCCTTAGCTATATGGGTTGTATATCCTGCCAAGGATGTAACAGCTGGTCAGATTCCAAAACTTCAGTGCACCTTCCATGCACCCAAACTTTTAGGCAGCTTGAGTGAAGCTGACTAAAATACAAGTTTGAGCACCAAACCCTTCAGAGCTGTATTGCTGCTGTGGCTTACACTACTCTGAGTTTTTAGAGGACTGAAGGTCAAGTTGTGGTGCTCCTTTGCTGGCAGATAAGTCGCTTTGGGGAAAAAAAATTATATTAAATAATTTTGCATATTATTTATATTTTCCTCTTTAGGAAAGTTATTTTAAAGCTAGGAGTTTGTGTTTTAATAGACTATATGTCACATGACTGCACTGTACTATTAAACAGAAGTGCTCCTTTTTTCCTGTTAATTTGAATGTTCTTTAAAGTAAGTGAAAACCATTTTGCTGTGGAGAAGTTCTGATTATTGTACTTTGTGGGGCTGGCATCATGTTTTAAAGTGATTTTCCTATGTTTAACTGGGGAAAAATTACTTTTTAAAGACCTTTTTATTTTTACTGGCATTTTCTGCTTGTTTTTCCTGGGAACAAGGCACCATTCTTGTCTTGACTATGGAACAAACTGTTGGTCTTTCTTCCAGCCACAAAAAAAAAAAAAACTTAAGCAAACAAGTCTTTGCCACCAGAGCAGGCTAGAAATTTGCCTTAATCACAGGTGGGTGACTCTGCTTGAAAACTAAGCATGTATCTCCTCCTCCTCAACTTTTCTTAGGCAGGAGTAGTTTACTGGGTCTTGGTCAGGGTTTAGTTTAGACTCTTGATATGTCTTGTAAGTTATTTTCTGGTAAAATAAAGAGGAATACTTCCTTTCCTGAACAGACTCAAGGTTCTGAATCTGGACAGCAGGGCAAAGGGAAAGACAAAGTGTTTTCCCCATCAGATTTCTGAATGAGGCTCAGAGGAGGGCTCAGTTTCTGATTTTACCTATGACAGTTTCTATTTCTCTGAGGCTTCTAAAATGTGCTAGTGTTTTCAGTGGAAGAACACAGGTTTCTCAGTTTGTCTGAAACTACTATGAGCTGTGTGACACCCCTGCACCGGCCTAGTAATCAACCACCCTCAATCCTCACCACTGGCAACAGTGGTGGACGTGCACAATGGGAGGATGACAAGTACACACACAGTAAGGTTCAATTTTCTTTAAGAGCACACACAGACTACAGTTAGTCTGTGGCTGGTTTCTCCCTCCTTCTCCAGATCTCCAGTAAGACTCCCCAATGGCACAGCTATAGGGTTGAGATCTCAGCTGAAGGGCCAAGCCATAACCTCCAGTACCCTCTCTGTCAAACCAGTGCTTAGTGTCCCTGCCCAAGTAGCTGACATACACAGACTTTGAGATTTGATTTATACACACACACACAGACACACACACACACACACACACACACCTGGGAAAGGCTGGCACAGGTTAACTAGCTATGCCTCCTTGTGCTCAGATTATAAGGTAGTTTCCACTGTCACCAACCACAACTTATCAGCTACTCTGAGGCCCTTAACAAAAGGAGCACAGTCCTACTTTGTAATGTTACTATTAATCCAAATGGCAGTCTGACTAAGAGCAAGGCTGTTTAGGAATGGCCTGTACAGTGTCACCAAATACATATGCAAGTAGTCTCAAAGCTTAAATATGTCTCACAAATATCAGCCACAAAAATAGGTTTAAATATATTTAATTAAATAATAAAAGAACAAGAAGTATGCAGTAAATCAACACACTAACTTCAGAGTTCAGAATCATGGGAAATATTTTAAAACAACATTGCCGGACAGTCTCAAATAAATACAGACAACATCTAAACTAATCTTTACTATATTCCTAACTATATCTAAAATAAATTACTGTACCCTAGTTACCTTACTTAGAGCAAGGCAAGTGCAGATGGTGATGAGTGGATGTTCTTTTTAGGTCAGAGACAAAGTACAAAATGCCCAGTCTCTCTGTGAGAGAATTCTTTAAATTAATATCAAACTGCTGGGTTAGCTTGGATGATGTCACTTTTTGTCACCTGACTTAAGTTCCCAAGCTAAACCCCCCCCCCCATTGTAGCATTTGATATTTCCTCGTGAAAAATACATAGCTTTCAGATGTTTGCAGTTGCTAGAAGACATACAGCAATAGAACACTTACAAAACAATGCAGAAGGCAACCTAGTTCCAGACATCCTGTCTCCTTGCTGCATTGAAACTAACTTTTATAACACAATCATAAAATAATTTAATTTCATCTCGTTTTCTTGAAGTTTTGCAAGTTAACTCTGTATGTTCCAGTTTCTACTATTAAAACATATATTTGCACAGGTATATAGTTTATATACATTTCTGTTCTTTTCCAGTAGGGTACACTGTGGACACATCCTTGAAGCTTAGTACTGTACAAACCCTGTTCAGCACACACTTCTGTACCAGTAGTTTAATATACACATAACATAAAGTTCTAATACATTTGGTAACACAAACAATTGCATCATGCTGGTATTCACAAATGACATATAAGTATTTACAAAATTCCAGATAGCTGGGCTGGCAGTGTCTCCTTTTGTTACATTTCTATATAAATCATATTAATATTCTCAAATGACATATAATTATTTACAAAACTCCAGCTAGCTGGGCTGGTACTATTTCCCTTGTATCACAAGCTGTTACAGAAGGAATATCCGGAACCTCCACCCATTCCTTCAGTTTTGCTGCATTGGAGGATGAGTGAGTTACTGCCTACAGTTTTCCTGACAGCCAGGCAGCTACTCCTAAAAAGACAAATAGTATGTATAACATTTTTCATTCTTATACGTTTTTATACACTCATCCCAAGCCTTATCCAGCAACTATAGCTTTAGTTAATCATACTGCTGCTAAACACTTAATTCCAATCCTTTCTCTTTCTGATATGCTTGGGAAGATTATTGATAAATACAGGGAAAAAAGTGTACGTTTCTGCAACTTTGATTTTCATTATTTTGAATTGTCAGGCTCGTATGTTAAGGTGTTTCCTGACTAATTGTGAAAGTGTGAGGAATGATTTGTCTGCAGGTTCTTCTTGTAAGGAAAACCTGACACACACAATCTCTTAAGATTTTTCAGCCCTTCTTTTCTAAATTTTCCAAGAGATTTTTGAACTCCCTTCTACTTTTGGTAAGAAACAAAACAGAGAGTTACAAAAGTGAAAGTGAACAGACGTATAAGTAGAAATCTTAAGGGTGTTCCAAGAATTCTGGAAATTCCCAAAACAAAGGCCATCCAGTAAGTCAGTATAGCTATTAAAGAGACTTTGTTCCCCCTTCCCATCCTGGCATCCCTTTTTGTCTTCCAAAAAGTCTGAATGTCCACTTTTCCCTTTGGCAATAGATAGCTTCAGACAAATGGGTTCTGAAGATCACTCATCAAGGTTGCAGATGGCAGTGGGAAGAAATTGCTCTTTTCCAAGGAGTAATTTCTCATTCTGTAGACTAGGCTCTTTTATTTCCACCTGCCACTCCCAGGGAGTGATAGAACCAGTTCCCCCTTCCCAGGTGGGAAAGGGGGATTATTCAAGGATGTTTTTAGTGCCAAAGAAAAAATACTTGGAGACCAGCTCTGGATCCTTTTCTTAAACCATATTGAAAAGAATGTTGCAATCGCTACTGGTTACCTCTTCTTCCTCGTTCAAGTTTCTTGGTAACACTAAATTTAAAAGAAGCTGATAATCACATCTCTACTCATCTAGATTTCTGGCATCCCTTAAGGTTTTGTGTCTGGATCATATTATTAATGTCTGCCTTATCCTTTGGACTATCCACTGCACAGAGAGTGTTCTCATAGTCTTTAGTGGCTAAAGGGTACAGATATTTTTCCATATTTAGACAACTTGCTTATCTTTGCAGAGTCTTTTTCAAAGTGTCAGGAATATCTCTGTTAGGTGAGAGATCTCTTACACAAGCTGGAATTCCAAAAGAACATTCAAAAGTCTGTCTTGACTCCTCACAGGATTGTGTTTCTAGGATGTTAATGAGACTCCACAATTCAAAGAGCATCCCTTTCACAGGATAAAAATATATCTATATCTAGGTCTATTTTTAGGGTTTTCCACTCAAACTTCAGTTACTGCGAGGGAATACCTCAGGAGTTTGGGTCGCATGGCTTCTGTGATTCTCATGATTCTCATGATGTCCCTGATAAGACTCTGCATGAAAAAGTTCAAATGGTATCTGAAGTCTCTCTGGTCCCAGCACCATCACTGTTTTTTCAAATCCCAGTACTGGTGTTTGTCAGAAGAGAAATCACTTGGTGCAAACAAGAGATATCCCTAAATTCAAGTCTCCCCTTCTCAGTCAGTCACCACAGATGCCTCAGACTTTATTTGGGGAGCAGTTTCAGAAGGGATAAATGTGCAAGGTGTATATTACATGAAGGACAGATGCAAGCACATAAATATAACAGAGGTGATTGCCCTGATCAAGGCAGTGAACTCTTTGAATCATCTTTTGTCCCCAGGATCTCTTCAAGTTGTTACAGACAATACAAAAGTCAAGTAGTACATCAACAAGCAAGGAAAAGCCAGGACATACTTCCTTTTCAGGCTGCCACATTACCATAGGATATAGCTCCACAGCACAATGCCACTCTATAGGCATCTTGTATTCTGTCAGAGTATAATTGTGTGACAGACAGGCTGAGCAGGACAAGAGCAGACCCTCATGGATGAAAACTATATCAGGAGATCTTCCAAGATTTGATCTGTCTGTAGAGAGTTTCTGAAGTAGACATTCTGTCTGAACAATCAGCTAGCAAGATTCTTCTTCAGGACTCCATACAAGAAGGCCTGGAAGACAGATGCCTTTTCTTTTCCTTGGACAGGAATGTTCCTATGCTTTTCCACCCTTTCCAGATGGAGAAGGAATCCCCCAAGATCATTGTGGTGAATCTCTGCTGGCCAAGGCAACCATGGTTCTCCCTTCTTTTGGACATGGCCAGGGGCAGTTACCACAAGTTTCCTCACACACTGGATCTCCTCACAGAAGAGCAAGGGTTTTTGATGCAGACTGACACCAATCAACTTCAGCTGACTGCCTGAATGATAGGGTCTTATTACTTTTAGCCACCTCAGGACGTGTATCAGGTTACTGAGGCAATACAACCTGCTACAAGAAAATCATATGTTAGCGAAAGGAAAAGGTTTTCTAGTTGGTGCCAACAACATAAACAGCACCTATTCAGGGCTAGTTGTTCTCTGGTTTTATAATATTTCTGAGATCCCATGGCTTTTCTTACCATTCTATCAGGTTTCATCTATCTGCCATTTCAGCATGTCTGCTCATGGATCTTCCTGTTTCAATGCAGTCTCATGTCCAATTCTTTTTGAATAGGATTCTGCATAAGCGAGATCCAAGAAAAATGGTGACCCATCCTTGTGATCTTAATTTTGTGTTTGACAAGCTAACATTTGCCCCATTTAAACAACTAACCTGGCAGACTTGATTTTGTAAACATGGAAAACAGTTATTTTGATTGCTGTGACCTCTGCAAGAATAGTAGCTGAGTTGCAAGGTGTTATGGTGAGTCAGCCCTACCTAATTTTCCACAGTAACAGAGTTTCTTTGAGGACTAAACTTTCTTTTATGCCTAATGGTTTATCTATGTTTACTTTGTCAAACTAAAGGTGAGGGAGAAAGGATACCTTGGATGTTCACAGACAGCTCGCATACTAGCTTGATAGTGCTAACTCTTTCAGATCTTTGGATCATTTGTTCCTTTTTAAGTTGTCCCTTCTTACCTTCTTTTGTCAAAACTGAGTATTTTCAAATGGTTGCCTAAGGCCTCTTGTTAAACTCACCATAACAAACCTGTTCCAGGCAGGGTCAAGGCCCACTCTATCATGGCTGTTGCTTCATCAGTGGCTTTTTGGAAAAGTATAATGTGGCAATCCCTGACTTAAACATGGGGTAGTAACTAAGGAGACCCACTCCTCATCACTATCTCTGGTAAGGGACCATCAGTGAAAGCAGGGATAGTACACACAGTTTCCCCTAAGCATACACTGGGAACAGGCTCCAGACCATGGGTCCAGGGAAGTAAATAGCGTGTGAAGAAATAGCCAGGGAATTGTTATGGCTAGGCTTATATAGGCCCTAGGGCCGGTAGCCTAGTACCAACCTATGAACATGGGACTGAACTATTTGCTTCAGTCCAGATCCCCAAATGATTCTTCACACTGCCCACTCCAGAGGAGTGTGTCCCAGTTTTAGGTATATGACTGACTCGCTCTTAAATATTTGATAATAACACATATGAACACTCTTGGGAAGGACTGTAACAGATTTACCTGCTATGTCCTCTTTCCCAAATTACATGGTAATGCTGCCACCAGACAAAATATCATGATACCCTTCAAAAAGATGTTTAATTATACTGGGTAAAATAAATCTTGATATGTAAGATAGCATACAAGCCAAGCAGTAAGCCTTTTTGGAGTGGCCCTGGTGTTATCACAATAAGCACAGACACTCTCAGGAGTGGCCCTGGTGTTATAATAAGCATAGACACTCTCAGGTCACTAAAAGTACTTTCTAAATAACCATCCACAATAGAAGGTAGTAAAATATTTAATTAATAAAAATGATTTAAACATATATACACTGAATAACTTATTTCAGTAAACCACAGAGTTTCACACACAGGAAATTATAAAAATGACACTGTAGGATATGTTTCACACTGACTGAAGAAAAACTTTGACCATCTAACTGTAGATCACTAACTGTCTAAAGATTAACTGTTCCTCTCTGACCTAATTAAGTCAGCAAGGCAAGGAGAAACTCTTACTTCTGCAAGAAAAATAAGAAGATATGTCTACTCTTCAGGCAGCTGTTCAGTCCTCAGAGACTGGAATAGCAAATCCTTTTATTTCTGCTGAACAGTTCTGAAAAAACTCGAATACTGGTCTGGAAATCAACCACTGAATACAACAAAAACTGTGGCAACTCGACTGCACAACTGTTAACTGCACTACATTAAACTCAAGTGACTCAGAAGCTGCTTTTTATAGCAGAATCTTGTAGAAGTCATAGAGTGCTGTTATGAGAATTCTACTCTCTCCATTTCAGACTTTTGAAAAGTAAATGAAAACATCTGCTGTGGACATTCCATTTCTTTCAGCTCTGGTACATGAGGGCATCACCTTCAGGTCATCTGACTAGCGCAACCTGCATTCAGAATTCTTTTTAAAAGACATGTACATTTGGTCAGCCAGGAGAACTCTTTCATTTAAACATCATACAAAAATCAAAGAAACAATCAAAAAACATAAACTTATTCACAAAATTATAGCTAGTCATGCTGGTATTTATAACAAAGGGTAAGTTATAATTATTTAAAAGTATTTACAAAACTGCAGCCAGACATGCTATCACAGATAACAGTATCTGATATCCTCACATTTAGATTCTAGAAGTATTCTAACAGCAGCAACTTGTTCATCTGTATATACTATTACAAAGCACTATAAGCTTAATTCTTCTCTAGGTCTACATCAGGCTTTGTAGGACCATTCTCCAGGGGGTCCTGGACTCTTCTTCCACCTCACAAAAAGTGTAAGCTCTGGTAATCAATCCATCTAGCCTAGTCAGTTGTGTAAGTAAACTTAACCATAACAGTAGTTTGAATGATCAGTGATCACTGATGCATTAACTACTTTTGTCCCCCCCCCCTTGTTTCTTGGTATGTTGTCTTTGCCAGGGTATAGATTTTTATTCTTTTGTTGTTTCTTGCATTTTTCATTCAGGGTTCAGCCTCCTTCTCTGTTGGCATGAAAGCTCTGAAGGGCTTGGCACCCAAACTTGTCTTTTAGTCAGCTTTGTCTGAGCTGTCTGACAGAGTGAGCGAGTGGTAGGTGCCCTGAAGCTTTTTAATCTTTCTGCTAGTTATTTCCTTGGCAGGGTATAACCCATATAGCACAGGTTACTGCAGCAGTGATTATTTTAACATCTACTATTATGGTAAGTTTTCTTACACAACTGCACTTTCCTCTCCATGCTGAAGACCTCTCTGCCCCATTTCCTCCCTCATTGCTACTATTACTTAATTTAGTATTTCGTGTCATAGGGTGGAGCTCTGCTTTCAAGGGAAAGTTCATCTCTTAGTTGTCAGGCATTTAGAAATCAGGTGTTGGTGTTATGAGAGTAAAGTACAGGAATTGTCTACAGCCAATCAGATTTTAGGCACTGGTAAGTTTCCTTGCATTCTTCTTTCATTTGCATCTTTTAGCCATATAACTATATGAATTCCTGCAAACATTTTGCTAATGTTCTGTCATGTTACTGCAAGTAAGTTCAGCAAACATTTTCTGCCACCAAACCTCAAGCCTCCTGTCAAAACCCCCTCCCCCATCCAAACTGCATAACAGACCATAAGCTGATGTGTTAACCCTGTCCTGGATACTCCTTCTGCAGAGGATACTGATGGTTCAGATCGACACCTTTTACTATGGACCTGCTTTATGTTACTATTGGTCCAATTGTTTCATATTTTTAGTAAATTTGGTTTATTCTATAATAGAATATAACATGCCGTGTTGATTAAGTTAGTAATAGTTTTCTTTCTATAGGTCTTAGTTTGATTACCTTTGTTGGCAG